>NC_081431.1:12106833-12406833 GCF_949786415.1 Peromyscus eremicus
CAAGTGATATAAAGATCAAATTGAGGGAGATTCACTCTCACTGACCATGTTAGGTGAATAGTCCTGGATCCTATATCTAAGAGTTGTGATGTATCGTGGTGACAGTATAACGTGGTGGCTGTATATGGTGCCAGCAGTGGTACTATAAAGCAGTGGCCATAGTCACAGCCTATCTCAAGGGTCCATTGCACTGATCCTCTGTGGGCTAACCCCACTGTCTGCAGCCAGGGTTCCCATGTTTTCACATTCCAGCTTCCACATTGATTCTGTGAAAGCCAGGATTATTCCAGCTTCTGGCTTTTATCAAACAGCTAGACAGACATTCATAGCTAGAGAAAGACTCACAACCATGCAAAAACTACCGTCTTCCTTAATACAAAGTTTCTCAACCTGTGAGTCAAAACCCCTTTCACGGGGGTCACATATCAGATATCCTGCATATTTAGATACTTACATTATGATTCATAACAATAGGAAAACCACAGTTATGAAGTTGCAATGAAAATAATTTTATGGTTGGGGGTGGTCACCACAACATGAAGTACTGTATTAGAGGGTTGCAGCATTAAGAAGGTTGAGAACCACTGTTTTAATACACTTGTTTCTTTGTTTTGGCAGGAACTATAACATGCCCTTTTTGTGTTCTGCAGTAGCTCTGGTGCCTCCTTCAATCTCTCTCTCTCTCTCTCTCCATCTCCATCTTCAGCTGATAGCTTCATTCCTCACCACTGAAGGGAACGGGAGCAAATGAAACACATCTATACCCATCTCTCACTTTCTCCTCCCGTTGCCATGAATTCTGGTCCTATTTTAGCGAACCTTTCACTTACCTACTAGAGTTCATGTCCTTTCCCCTAACCCAGCACCGCACTCATAACCACTGTCTCCCACACTGCCAACTCCCCCTCTCTCCAGAGTATTGCTGTTTCGGTCAGCATCATTATAACCTACAAATGTTGCTGTTAAATTTAAAAACAAGATCTCTTCCAGTCCACCTGAAGCACCCTACTTAGAATCTCTGACATGACTCTAAAGCTCATGGGGGTTAGCCAGCCACCTATAGAGGCTGCTTGTATCAGTGTCCTCCCTATACTGTTCTCGCCATGATATATGTTCATTTTTAATGTGACTTACTTTCTCTGCCTTAACTACTATGGTTATAGCAGTATATTCACTGATTCACTTCAGTAAGCCTTATATACCATTGTATGCCACAGAACATCAGCTTTGACAAAGGAAAGAAATAAGGTTAATACGGTTGATGTCCACAAAACTCAACAGTATTTAATGTGCCCTATCACCTGAAAGCAGCTTATGGGATGATAAAATGCCCCCACTGAATCCTTGGAAAGGTACAAGTTTGGAACCAATACTGCTGCCCTCTGGGGGTGCCACACTGCAGGATGAGTGTATGATCTGAACCAGCAGTCAACACGTGGAGCTACGTCCACCACCCTAAGACACAGGCAATGAAATGGGGGGAGAAAGGTACATCCCGAGTGACTATCCCCAGTAGTGGCTGTGTGGAGTAGCGGCTGAGTCTAGCAGTGGCAGCGATACCCCAAAGTGGTCATGCCCATATTCTGGACTGGTTCCCTCTACTCTCAAGCCACCCTGGCTTCTGCCATTTTCCAAGTCATGTTCCTCAGACTTTCCTGTCTGTTCTGTGACATGACATCCCTCCATGGCCTTTCCAAAATCCTCTCTCAGCCTGAGCTATGCAGCCTTGATTTCTATTACTCAAAACCAGACACACAGGCTACCTTGGAAGGCTCTACACAAAGATGATTCAGAAACCACTTGCAACCTACAAATGGTAGTTTCATGGCTTGAAAAAAATTGAGCATTCAGTCAAGATCCTGGGTGTAGTATTACAAATGAATGACCCCATGAATGAATGAAGTATGCTTTGCCCTCTTCAGAATAATCAGATGTGTGTTTAGAAACCTAAGCAGTGAACTCAACCCCCCCCTTCCTCGTTCTGTCTGACCTGGTGGTCTTGCCAGCCACAAAGGTGGCTCATAGTCAAAGCAATCCCAGAACAAAGTGAGGGCTTTGGGCTCCACGCTTCTTTCTTTAGGGATCGTGCACAGTACAAGTGACACTGCTCTGGGCTCCTAAACCATTTACTGATTCTTGGGTTCACCGAACCCAGGGCCTTGCACTTGCTAGGCAAGCGCTCTACCACCGAGCTAAATCCCCAACTCAAATTCGTATTTTAAAAATTGGGGTACAAATTGAAGTGATGCCTTTCAGTACGCTAGTACCCTCAAGGTGGGGCTGCTGGGATACAGAACAGAGCATATGCATGGTCATTTTGTGCCTAATTAGACCTTTCTTCATATCAAAATCACCTGAAAATGAAAGATAAAATCCAGCAGGTTTAAGAACAGCACAGGACCCTGGTCACCACCTTCTGCTGTAGGATAAATGGCTCTGGTGCTCAGGAATACACTTAGAACAAAGGCAAAAGGAACTAGATACAGGCATGCTCAGACTGCCTCTTTTCTCGCAGATATAGTCATGAAAACAGGTCCTCCTGATGTATCTACTTTGGTAAGTTTATGAGTTTTAGATGTGTGGATAAGTTATGTGTTGATAGTCTATGCCTCGGGGCCCAGACTGGGCAGGTGGTGGCTGTTGATTTGTATAAACATGACATAGCGTCCTTCTACCTCAAAATGACGCAAACTACTGTTCAGTCTAATAGTGCCCCTTGTTGGTGGTCCGGACTGAAAGCTGTGGAGAAACTAGAGCAGTACCTGGTCTCTGCAACAGGAGTGACCTCCCAGCATCTGAAATTTAGCTCTGGAAAGTTCTGGACAGAGGACTAGGCCTCCTGTAGTGGAGGAGCTAGGCAGAGGGGGCCTCAGAGTGTGGGCTCTGGGTTGGTGAGTCTGATGTGCACTTGAAGGATCTGCTCCTTGGTAAGTCCTTTGTTATCTCTAAGAATTAGCTGTCCTCAGGAGATTCAGTCTGTCACCAGGCAATACAGGCACAGATGTCAGAGCATTTGTGTGTGTCGGGGTCGGGGGTTCCTGAAAGGCCTCCTGAGTCATCAAAGCGTATTAATCTAAATGCATCATCATTTTGTTTTTAAGACCTGTGAATTTTAGAATTCCTTGAGTGGCAAATCACACACACACACACACACACACACACACACACACACACACACACACAAATGAAAAAGCAAATCAATCTGGCTTAAACAGGAAAAAAAAAAAAGGACAGGTGTGCTGGACTCCTAAATATTAAGATTCAGGGGCAAGGTTGACTTCTGGCATGTTTGGTCAGCTCCCCTGGGCTTCTCTCACCATGGCAGGACCACAGAGCTTCTAGGCTCAAATCTCCTCTTCTACCACTAAAATTGGAAGAAGAAACACAAGGTTATTTTCCCCAAATTATGACAAATACCACCTTGGTTCCCATCATGCTGGATTACATCATCATCCTTGCACCTGTCACTCTGGCTCTCAGAAGCACCCAGAAGACCTGCTGAGACCTGGCAGTTGAGCCCCTCCATGAAAGCTGCTGGTTTTGTAAACCCCATAGAGCCTGGGCCTCTGAGTCACAGCCAAATTCCCAAGGAGCCTGACACCAGCATTCAAGGCATCTGACTTTGAAAATCACCGCTGTGCATTATGTGTTTTATGTTTGTGGTTAGCTGCTCTCCATCAAAAATTAAGTTCTCAGGGTGAGGATGTGGCTTATTGGTAGGGTGCTTGTCTAATATGCATGAAGCCCTGGGTTCAATCCCAGCATTGCAGAACCCAGGTGTGGTGGTGAATGCCTGTAATCCGGCACTAAGGGGGTCTTAGGTAGAGGCTGGAAGATTAGAAATTTAAGGGTCATCTTTGGCTAGATGAGATCAGCCTAGAATCTATCTTCTAAAAAAAAAAATTCTAAACAACAACAAAGTTCTAAATGGTCATTCTAGCTTCTAGAACTCTGACCCCTGCCTTCTGGGTTGCTTAGAAAACATTTTACAAAGAAAATCTTGTGTGTCTGCACGTAAGGACAATGGGCAGGTTGACATAGTCCCTTAGTTCTATATGCTGAATCGAGACAATCGTTTGCACAGTCATGCTCTGAACGATCACAGCAGCAAGAAGAAGATGCACAGACATTGCCTCCCAAACGCCAGGAAGGCGTCAGCGGAGCTGGCAGGGCTCCGGTTACATGGCGGCGGACTCTGGAGTCTTGAGAACACGGATTTCTAATTATGTCAATAGGAAAGAAAATGAACTCTGTGGGGCTGAAGAGATGGCCCAGACAGAAGCGCTTGCATCACACATCTGAGGACAGGGGTTCAATCCCCCAGAACCCACATTCCAAAAATTAAAAAGCCAGTGTGGTGACACAGGCTTGTCATCCCCGCACTGGGGAGGTAGAGATGGGCAGATCCCTGGGGGTTGCTGGTGAGCCAATGTAGCCTAATAAATGAGCTCCAAGTTCCAGTGAGAGACCTTGTCTCAAAGGACAAGGTGAAGAATGGCACCTGAGGCGGACCTCTGGTCTCCACGTGATGCATGCACACATGCACCTGTACATACATGAAGTCACACAAACGTGCACATATGCCCACACACCAATAACTTCATAAAAAAATAAGATATTCTCCTATTGGGCCATGAGGCTTTTAGGACTATTTTATATTCCAGAACTTCCTGGCTCCTTAAAATGTCCAGTAGGTCCCTCAAATGCTGTCATTGTATAAAAAACCATTGCTGGAAACGTCCATAGTTCATTCCTGTCTTCAGTGTCCCTGTTGGCTGGATTATGCTGGGAGTGGCGGCAGTAGGTGTCTCCCCCTGGTTGTTACATTGTTTCCAGTTCAGAAAAAAACTACAAGGAAAAAAAGGACCAGCACATTTTGCCAGCCCTAGGAAGGAAAGAGGGCAGTATGTTTTTGTGCACACATACGGTTTCTGTAATATCCTTTTAAACACAGTTTGACCTCGGCCTTGGATAGAGACTTCTTGATCGTGGGCAGCAGGCACCGAGAACCCACCTCTGCCCCAGGCAGAGAACACCTGGACTTGATTTGTGGCCCTGAATGGAGCCCTGTGCTGATGGGTGATTTTCATACCACTGCTTTGTTGGCTGACCTCCCCAGAGCTGTTCCCTCCACACACAAGCCAGCTTTATATGTTTTCCAAGTGGGTGGTGATCTGGAATCCATAAATAATAAGCAGGGGAGGGAAAATTACGAGCCTAAAATAGAAACCAGAAACGTGTGTTCATGGAACGGAGCTGCCCCTGAAGCACGTGGTCCTTCCCTCTGAGATAATATGGCGGCCGTGGGGGTGTCCACAACTGCCACACCACACACCAGAACCTGAGAAAACCAATTCAGACGGCTTGAATAGACTTATGAGGTGACTGCCCCCCACCCCTGCCCCTAAGCCCTACCCCCACCCCTGCCCCTAAGCCCCACCCCCACCCCTGCCCCTAAGCCCCACCCACACCCCTGCCCCTAAGCCCCACCCACACCCCTGCCCCTAAGCCCCACCCACACCCGCACCCCTAAACACCCCCCACCCCTGCCCCTAAGCACCCCCAACTCCTGCCCCTAAGCCCCACCCACACCCACACCCCTAAACACCCCCCACCCCTGCCTCTAAGCCTATTGCTTGGTTATTTTCGCATCACTGAGATCAAAATATCTGACACGACAACCTAAGGGAAGAAGATTGGTTTCGTTTCGTGGCTTCAGATGGCCTCAGCCCATCATGTTGAGGAAGGCGCCCCAGGGAAGCTCAGCTCACAGTGGCAGCAGCAGGTGGCAAAGACTCGTCACCTCGTGGTAGACCAGGAAATGGAAAAAGAAAGTCAGAATCAAGGGCTAGGCATGAACATCAAGGGCCTGCTCCTGGCGACCTACTTTCACCAGGTAAGACCCTCCTCCTAAAGATGCCACAACCTTCAAGGACAGTGTCGTCAGCTGAGGGACAAGCTTTCCAAACAAGAGCCTGTGGAGATGTTTCAGGTTAAACCATGGTTCCTAGGCTACAAATCTCACCGCATCATACTGAACCATACTCCTGGATACTGAAAGTATTCGCAATATGATAATAAGGAATTGTATATTTTGACATATCTAAGTGCAAATGCATTGAAAATACTAGGCAGCAGGAATATTTAATCTTCATTTTAATCTTATGGAATTCCCCAACACTCAAGCCGTCTGTCACTGACAAAGTGTCATTATGTCATGCATAGTTTTGTTTAAAATCAACTCAGCCATCTGGGTCCATTTTCAGATGTACCTCCCTGTGTGTTTTTTCTGTCTTTGTGCATTTATCTCCCTCACATCTACCATAATCACACTATCCTAGGGCAGTATGTGGCTCTCATAATGTGCCGTGACCAGAGAGAACACTAGATGTTAGGCATGTTTCCACTCATTAGCACTAGGAGAAGATGAAATAAACAAGAGAAACACAACCCAAAAGACCTATCACATAATACTATATTTTCTCTGGGAAATGTTTCAGAATAAAAACTGTGATGAAAACAAGGCTCTTCCAAATGCATTTTTTCTCTCTCTCCTTTTTATTCTCCCTCCAGGGTGTGTATGTAAGATTGTGCATGGAGGCCACAGGTTGATGATGTCATGTATGGAGGCCACAGGTTGATGATGTCATGTATGGAGGCCACAGGTTGATGATGTCATGTATGGAGGCCACAGGTTGATGATGTCATGTATGGAGGCCACAGGTTGATGATGTCATGTATGGAGGCCACAGGTTGATGATGTCATGTATGGAGGCCACAGGTTGATGTCATGTGTCTTCTTTGATTGCTCTTCACCTTATCTTTTTAGACAGGGTCTCACACTGAACCAGGAGATCACTGACTGGCTGGTCTCACACTGAACCAGGAGATCACTGACTGGCTGGTCTCACACTGAACCAGGAGATCGCTGATTGGCTAGGCTGGTCTCACATTGAACCAGGAGATTGTTGATTGGCTAGGTTGGTCTCACACTGAACCAGGAGATCGCTGATTGGCTGGTCTCACACTGAACCAGAAGATCGCTGATTGGCTAGGCTGGACAGTTAACCCCAGGGACCCTCGAGTCTCCCAAGGCTCTCCAGGTACTGGGCGTACAGACCTGTGTCACTGTACCTGGATTTTACATGGTTCTGGGCTCTGAACTCAGGTCCTCACATTTGCATATCAAGGCCTGTTTTACCAACAGTCATTTCTCTAGCCCCAAATATACTTCTTGGATATGATTTCACCTTCACACAGGTATTGAAAGGGGCTAGAAGTCGTAGGGGGGCAGGGAGAGCACTGAATCAAAGATGATGCACATGATGTGAGACTCCTCCAGGCTTTCCCTGCATGCATTCTCACTCAGCTCAGCACACTCAAACCCCAGGCCCAACTCCTGCCCAATCCAGACAAAGTCACCATTTAGATGCAGCCATATGATACAACCCTCCCTTGTGGATGAAGGAACTAAACAAGTCTACCGGGCATTTCCTTTGTTATCTCTTTTCCAGCCCAAGAGTTCCCTCCCAAAACTGTAATTTGGAGACTTGCTATCAACCACCCTCTCAGCTAGTTCTGTCCCTGGGAAAGTACAGGCTTTCACAATTGAGCCTGACAGCTATTCATTCTGCCTCCAGGTCAATAAGATGCTTTTGCTCTCAGCAGTGGCCCACATGGCTGACTCAGGCAGAATCTGCCATCTCTAGGCACGCCTGAATCCCAGAGCCTCTCTGCCTTGTCTGAGCTAAGGCAGCATGCTCTTGATTCCCTCCATCTCTGAAGCCTGCATCTCCTCCATCACAACATCTCCGTAGCCCTCTGACTCCTCTTTCCTGTGAGTCCCACATCCTACCACCCCACCTCACTTCCCTCTGACACTCCAGCAACAACATTCCACTTATGGTTGAAAAGATTCAGGGTCCTTCTTTGAATGATACATATTAATAGGACCTCAATATATCTCCCCAGACCTGTCTCATCAGCCAAACCCATGCCTTCTGTGGTCCTTCTGCTACCTTTCATCACCCTATCCATCCCAGGGGTCTTCATAAGTAATTTGGTGGGAGATGGCTATTATAAGGGCATAGGACTTTCAGTCATCCTCCCAGCAATCCTGCGGTCCAAGGAAGGACCCTTCCTCATCATTAGCTTTGTCCCTGGCTGACCTATGCTACCCTCCCCCTATCTCATTCATACCTACAGTAATGGAAACCTAATTTGTATCTCTGCCCAGTGTTTTTACCATTTCCGTGCATCTGGTTTCTACAGGGGAGCAAGAGGGAGTGTCGATGAGCTCATCAGCTCTTGGCTGAAGGGGTTTTGTGTCATTCACAGCTTTTCATAGAGTTAAACTCATTTCCACTCCATCATTCTTCCTCTTCTCACTGCTTCCTCTGGATTGGAGAAGAAATATAGTGTCTATGAAAACATGGCTGAATGATGAGGAGGAAGTCAGGAGTTCCTTCCACTACCTCCAAAGATCACCAAAGGGGACTTACCAAGAATGGGGGGCTCCTTCTGACACTACACAATCCCCTCAAATTATGTCATTTTCTCCCTATCTCTGCTAAAGCAATCTACGGGAAGACTTTCTGCCCAGCTCCCCTTCCCTTGACCCTGTTTCTCCCCTAGTTTTATGCCTCCCTGGATTCTCCAACCATGTCTTTCCCTCCAAAATCCTTATTATTGAAATTAAAGGTCTCTAGGCACAGAATTCCTCTCTCAGACCCACAGATATACACACAGGCATGGAGTTCAGACATGTGCAGGCATGCATACCTGTACACACATTGCAAAAGATTTACTGCCCTGAAATGTTGCTACTTTTACAGATTTATTCTTTGAAAAGTAACTTTTTCCCTTCTGGGACAGACCTGGAAAGTGCTGGTGGGAAAGAGAGAGGCCTTCATATTTCACCAGCCCACCCAGGTTCCAGCCAGCCTACAAAGGAAGGAAGGGATAATGGAAGGGTAGGGGGATACATGTATATCATCAAGATCAAGGACTGGAAATGCTATTCAGTCTAAGGCATTAGAGCCAGAAAACAGATTCAGATCATTTGGGAGACTTATAACAACAACATCTGGTCCGTCTTCAGGTGGATTAGCACCCCAGCTGGCAGCTCACATTTGCAGAAGCAGAAGCTGCAGAGTGATGATTCTCAAGGTGGGGACCAAGAGAGCTTGTACATACTGTCTGCCCACAGCAGGGACTCTGCATCAGAATCCCCTGGGCCAGCCTACATAGCTTTTGGAGATACCAGAAATTCCATTCAGTTACCATTTCAGAGTCTTCCTGAAACAGATTTTAATTCTTTCAACCTGGGTGATACACACAATCCCATGAAGAATGGGGGCTGTCTAGGAAATGTGGGGTACATCAGGTTTTTAGACAATTTCAGCTACCTAACCAAGGAAACACTGAGAAAGGGAGACCCAGATATATCTGTAGACACCTAGGAGAGAGTCAGAGTAGTGTTTTAGCATGCCCTGAAGAGCTCTAGAACTCCGTTTATAACTGCAGTCTCTGGTTGTCAAAAAGCAAATACAGGCCTGGATTGCATCACAGATGTGTCTAGCGGGCAACCAAAAGAACAGCACAGTTCTTCCTGGACCCTGCCAGACCCCAGGGGTGGGGTCAGGGTTCAGTTCTGAGCATCACTTTGTAAGAAGGATGGTGGCAAATTAAAGTTCATCTAGAGAACTGTAGGCACTAGAGGGATGATCTCGGAGCAAAGGCTCTCATTTCCCTGAATAACTCTAAAGAGACCAGTGATTTTACATTCTACCCTGTACACAGAGAGAGAGAGAGAGAGAGAGAGAGAGAGAGAGAGAGAGAGAGAGAGAGAGACCCACCACCATGTAAAGAACTGTTTGAGTCACTACTTTCTTCATTATACTTAACATTGTAAAAATTATAATTGGTTGTTTGAGTTGTGTGTATCCCTTTAAAGGTTTCTTGAGAGAGGATTTTTTTTTTTTTTTGTTATTGTGGTTTGACTACGAAATGCCCCCTTAGGCTCATGTGTTTAAACATTTGGTCCCCAGCTGATGGTAGAAGCACATCATTGGGGGAGGGCTTTGAGATTTTTCAGCCTTGCCTCACTTCCTATTCTCTTTATTTTCTTCCCGTGTGTAAATGAAATGTGATCATCAGCTTGCCGACTACTAGACCCACCCATAGTCCTGCTGCCCTGCTTCTGCTGCCAGGATGGAGTGCATCCCCTCTGCAATTCTAAGCCAAAATAAAGCCTTTTTTCATCTAACTTGCTTTTATTAGGTTATCATATCGCAGGAACAGAAAAGTAACTAATATACTAGCACATCTTCATGGTGCAGTGTCTCCAATGTATGGAACAAATCTTAGCCCACAGAAGGACTCTAGTGAGTCCTGGTTGAGTGAGTGAGTGAGTGATGAATGAATGAGTGAGTGATGAGCAAGTGAGTGAGTAAGTGAGTGAGTGAGTGATGAATGAGTGAGGGAGGGAGGGAGAGAGGGAGGAAGGGAGGGAGGGAGTGACGAGTGAGTGAGTGAGTGAGTGAGTGAGCAAGTGAGTGAGTGAGTGAGAGATGAATGAGTGACTGAGTGAGTGTGTGAGAGATGAATGAGTGAGTATGTGAATGATGAATAAGGGAGGGAGAGAGGGAGAGAGGAAGTGATGAATGAGTGAACTGGTCCAATCTCTAGATCCTTGGAGTCTAATAATCTCACCAATACAGACGGGATTGGAGAGTAAGGAACACCCCACATAGTGTGTGTTTAGACTGGAGGAGGGGAGGTGTTTTAATATCAGGCATTTTGTCACTTATTCCTCACAACCTAGGAGGTCATGCCGTTATGACATCTATTTTCCAAATGATCAAATTGATTCACATAAGTGGGAAGAAACTTCTCTAAGTTCTCACAGGCAGAAATAAGCGTCCAAGTTTGAAGTGCCGGTGCTAACGCTGAGTTATTCTCACTGCCTTGCGTTACAGAGATGGCTGACCACAGGGACACACCTGTGACATCACTCTTCATCTCAACATACTTGCTGAGCTGGTGTGTTAGGATACGGGTTCTTCAAGAGCAGAGACGAAGGTGGCTCTCTCTTTCTCTTGAGAAGGCCATTGGACATGTACAACTGCTCTCTCTCTCTCTCTCTCTCTCTCTCTCTCTCTCTCTCTCTCTCCTATCCCTCCCAGATTTTCCTTAATAAATTCCAAATAACTGTGCTTTATACCAATTTGTCCTAAAATTCTCTTCTGTGGCATAAGCCAAGATCCTGGTTGCACCTGAGCAGGGCTCTGAAAAGCTCCTCAGGCTGTGCATCTGGTACTACCTGGCTGTGTTTTCTGCTGCTGCTCTGAACCCTGAGAGTCTATGAGTGTGAAGCTCTTATAGAAACAGCTGCCTCCCCTGCCACCTGCAGATCTTTGCTCGGTGTGTACAAGGCTTTAACTAACTTTTTCATTTTACGGACCTGGAAGTCATAGTTTTCTATTCAGAGGGAGAGGATAGGAGCGAGAGTTATTGAGATTGAGCCCAGGACTTCGCACATGTTAAGTACGTACTCTGTTACCAAACAACTATAGCTCCAGCTTAAGGTGGCTATCTATTGTTTTGTTTGTTTGTTTGTTTTATTTAAGTTTTTTTCATTTTACATACCAACCACAGTTCCTCCTCCTTCTCTCCTTCTCCCACTCCTCCCCACCTCCCCCCACACCACCCCAAAAGAAGGGAAGCAGAGTTGTATGGGACATAGAGCAGTTCCCTAGAGTGTGACTAAAGGCTTGGAGTGTGGCTCAGGGGCAGAGTGCTTCATGTGCAAGACCCTGAATTCAATCCACAGCGCGCGCGCGCACACACACACACACACACACACACACACACACACAAATGGAAAAAAGGGAGGAACAAGCCAAAACATACTATATGCTATGAAAGAAAGACAAATCTTTCCAACAAATGATGCTGGCTAGGAGACTAGATTCCTTTCTCCTATCATGCTCAAAAAACCAGGTCAACATGGATCAAAGCCCTAAATCTTGAATTTCAAACTATGAAATTGCTTCAAGTAAACACACACACACACAAAGCCACTTAGGGCCCTTAAAGTTCAGATAACCAAAGCAGAGTTAGACAAATTAGAAGCTTTGGCACAGCCTAGGAACAGTCAACAGGATTAAGAGACGACCTACCAAGCATGAGAAAATGTTACCAATGGTAGATCTGACAAGGAACTGGCATGCAGCAAGTATAAGAAACTTGAAAAGCTGGACCCCGAGAAGCAAAGAATCCAGCTTTGAGATAGGCTAAAGAACAAAGCAGAAGCCAAACATGGTGTCTCGTGCCTGTAATCCCACCACTGAGAAGGCAAAGGCAAGAGGATCCAAGTTCAAGGCCATTTTGAACTATACAGTGCATTCCAGACCCGCCTGAGCCACAGAGTGAGACTAGTTCCAGTCCCTTTGGTGGGAAGGTCTCAGCAGAAGGGGCACAAAACAGAGCATGGACTACAGATCACAAAGCACGGACTATAGATCACAGAGCATGGACTGTCGATCACACAAGATGCTTACCTGAAAAGGTTCAAGGTTTTGGTTTAGATACACAGCACCAAAAAAAAAAAAAATACACAAACATTTTTCAAAATACCAACAGCCAACAAAATAAATGAAACCACACTCCATTTCACCCGTCATTGGAAAAATGAAAAAGTCAAATGAGGTATTATCCCATCCCAATTCAAACGGCTATCATCCTAAAGAAGGAGGAGGAAAAGGAGGAGGAAGAAGACAAGGGTCAGGGTGGGGATGAGAACGGCAGACACTGGAAAGGATATAGAGAAATGGATCCTATACACAAGTAATGACACTGTGAGTTTATACAAGCATTATGGAAAATACTGTGACAGTTCCTCAAAAAAAAGTATAAATAAATAATAAATAAACTAGAACTAGAATTACCAACCAATCCAGCAAGTCCACTCCTGGGTATATATACTCAAAGGAAATGGAGTCTTTCTACCAAACAGATAAGCATCATTCAGAACAGCCAAAATTCACTAGCAACCAAATGCCTTTCACTGGGTGAATGGATGCAGAAAGTGCAGTCTTGAATAGTGCTCAGCCATTAAAAGGATGAAACTCTGTCCTTTGCAGCATGGATAGAGTTGGAGGCTGTCTATTGAGTGAAAGAAACCAGACACAGGAGGACATAGACCACATGTTCTCGCTCAAGTATGGAAACCAGTATGTCAGCCTAGAAGAATGGTAGAGAATCACGGTCACTGGGGATGAGGAACGTAGAGGGGAGAGAACAGAAGCAAATTAAGAGGGATTTTTAGGGAATGAGAAGAATGTGCTGAGTGGGGGGAGGATGATTGAAGATGGGAGATGGATGGATAGACATGATCAGCGTATGATGGATGAGTATATAGAGCATCACAGTGAGTCCCATTAATTTCAACATTTAATAGGTATTGATGATAATAACATCAAAAGGGGCAGATGCCAAGGCTGCCTGTCTATTCTCGTACCAGGAACGATGTAAGAACCCTCTTTGTTGAGTGCTAAGTGAGCCGATTGCATAAACCAGCCATCTCTTCTGCCTTGAAGTGTTTACGGTAAAGTGGTACCCCAGTAATGTGGGACGCTCCAGAACACAGCATAAGAAGAATGGACTGGGCATTGCTCAGTGTGGTGGTGCATGCTCATAATCTCAGCTACCCGGGAAGCAGACAGGAGGAGCAGTTCAAGGCCAGCCAGGGCTACACAGTGTGCTCAAAGCCAGCCTCAACAACTAAGAGAGTTGTTGTCCCTGTCTCAAAAACTAAAAGGGCTGAAGACAGCCCTCTGTTCAATCATCAGTACAGAGGGGGAGACATTTTGATTATTTTTATGTAAAAGATGCTCTTCTTAACACTTCTGAATTAATTTTAAGGCTTCCAGAAAAAAATGAGGTAAGTATGACTACTATCCTTACTTTACAAATGAGTGGACAGAGGTTCAAAGAAGGTACGTAACTGCAAAGGGTCACAAAGCCAGTAAGTGGTAGAGCCAGACAGACTGACTCCAGAGCCTGTACACCATCCAGTGCACACTGCACAGGCTTCAGATGACAGATAACAAGAGGCACCACAGAAGATGCATATATCTGAATCCCTAATGGCGTCACACTGTGTTAACTCCAAGAGAAAGAGAATGGCCTGTTTGAAGTACAGCATCATCAAAGACAGACTTCACATGTCCACAGTGAGAGCATCTACATGCCCTTGCCAGCCCTTCCCCTTCTGCTGAGACCTTCCCAGCAAAGGGATTGGAACTAGGTACATATGCCTTCCTGACCCCACCTCTAGAGAAGTTGTGTCTTTCCAAAACCACAATGCCTAAGAAGACTAGGAAGCACAGCTAACATACCACTTAATGACATGTTGGTCAACAATAGTGACCTCAATAAGATTATACCACCTGGTGACATTGTAGCCATCTTAGTGCATGTCTGATTCTTTATGGTGTCACATAAAGTTATGTTAAACTGCCTAACAATGCATTTCCCAGAATATATCCCCATGTGAAGTTAGGCAAAACTGTTGGTGCTCTGACAGAGCTTAGCAGAAGACATCGTCACCCCAAGGAACAAGTGGCATGATTCAAGGCAGAATGAATGGTCCAGGAGGCTCCTCTCCCTTCAGCAGCATCACCACAGAGTTCCATAAGGGAGGGACACAGGCTGAGTTCCTGAGTCAGGATTTGGCTACAGACTAACACTCAACTGATCCTAAGGGGCATGAAGGAGGAGGAGCCTCCAGAGTGTCTTGATAAGCTGATTTTTATGTAAACGTGAAGACATGGCTGTAAATATTGCACACCGAAAGCTGTAGGTATATGTAGGAGCCATCTAAAGAAAGGGACATGGAGAAACTGTCCACGCTGGCCTCCTGCCACCAGCAAAATGGTGCCAATGTAACTCCACAGGGATGTGAAGCCAATGTTTGTGAAAGCTTCCAGAAGAGGAGAGGCAAGAAGGACACAGTAGGTTGACCTTTGTTACACAGTTCCACCCTTCCCCCAGTAACCACCTTGAGAAGTGTAGGACACTCACTTTTCAACGTCCCGCAGGAAAAGAATGAGCACCTGGCGAGGGCAACCGTTTGCCTGTCAACTGGAGGAATGAGATGAATGCGAGGAACCTTCATGCATTTTCAGAAGGGGAGACAGGAATTACCTAGCTGCGCTTTGTAGAACTCAGCTGGTATAAGAGGATGTCCACTGACCTTCCCCATGAAGCATCTGTAATTACGGCTGCAGGGGAGCAGTCACGGGCACCGTGAAATAAACAACAAAAGAGCCATCAAGGAGCCTGTGCTGCATACAAAGCATAGAAGCTGTGTGACCAGCATACGCCATCGCCTCCTTGGAAACGGTGCAGTGTGCTAAGATGGCTATGCTTTGCAACTTTTCTGCTTGCATCAATCTCCAAAATCAAATATAATTCAAATGTCAAGTGTGAGAGGAGGAAGGTCTTAAGAGGCTTGGAGAGCACGTGGTGAAACCATTAGTGTTCACTGTCAAGTTAAACGGATTTAGCATAACCATGGAAATACATCTCAGACTCTGTCTGTGAGCATGTTTCCAGAAAGGCTTAACTGAGAAGGCAAGATTCATCCTAAATATGGGCAGTACCATCTCAAGCACTGGGTCCTCAGACTGCATGATGAACTGACTGTACCTTCAAACTGAGCCGAAAATAAACTCCTCCTTCTGTAAGTTGCTTTTATTGGCAGTTTTGTCTCAGCAACAACCAAACTCATACAAATGGCCACCCTCAGTCTGCTTTATATAAGCATAAGGGAAAAGTATATGATTACAATGATGTATAATTGAAGGTTAATGTTAGGATGGGGGAGGGTCCTTGAATGTCTATATTGGTTTTAGAAGTCAGTTTTGGTAACATTGACAATTTGACAAGAACAAGGTCTGTGGCTAGGGGATCCTGTGCCTCTTCTGGTCCCCATGGGTGCTGCACTAACATAAGCAAACACACTCACACATGTACACACATTTTTTTTTTAATCTCACATACCAATATTAGTGAAAGGAGCTAAAACTACCTTCTCCCAAAGCATGGCTTCTGGGTGGTTTTCTCACTGGTGAACTATGTGGAAGCCAGAGCTCTATGTCTGTTCACCTTCCACAGGGTCACCAGGTCACCAAGCTGACTCGGTCAATACCTGCCTTCTTACTCCTAACCCTGCTGTCTGTGTTCTTGGTCCTGTGTGGTCAGGAGTATAACCTTTATGTGTGTTCCTCCACCTCACACAGAAGGGGCTCATGTGCTCCTCCAAGGAGAGCCAACTACAAAGAGAGGCTTTGTACATGGCCTTCCATTCCTCCACTAATCAATCTCTCTTCACCCACGCTGGAATTTCAGATCCAGCACACACACACACAGAACTCCCCACATACATGTAAGCACAAACACATGAAGTTGTGGCTAAAGAGGGATGGAGATCAAGACAGTTCACTAGGGGGACTGTCTAACATTTTTTCATCTTTTTCCCACGAAAGTCAAAGCCTTCAGCTGGACATGGTAGCCATTCATATATTCCTAATATTTGGGAAGCTTGGGCAAGTGGATTTCAATTTCTAAACCAGCGTGGGATGCATAGTAAAACATTGTCTCAAATAAAGGGAGGAAGGGAGGGAGGGAGGGAGGGAGGGAGGGAGGGAGGGAGGGAGGGAAGAAGGAAGGAGAGAGAAAGAAAAGAAAAATTCTTATCTCTTGCAAACGGAGCCACAGTTTTACACACACACACACACACACACACACACACACACACACACACACACACGACCTCCCCAGGTCTCATGCATCAACCTATTTTCAAAGTACTCTATTGAACTCAGAACTAGTTTGGTATTGGTCCAGCTCAACTAGGATTCATGCCTAACACACTCACAGGTTGAGAGAGAGGAAGGAAGTGTCACCCACTCCTCCAGCTATCAGTCCTGAGAGCTGTCCTTTATGTTGTCACAATGTCTCAGCCAACGATCAGTCCCTCATGTTGTCACAATGTCTCAGCACAGTCCTCAGGGGCAAACAGCTCTGGTTTCACTAATCAGTCTTTCTTCTGGCAGCCACACTGCTCCAGAGAGCACCACCACATGCTGTCACCATCAGAACGCCACATGAATGATGCCCACAGAGATGCAGCATGCCATAACCACTAGCAGTAAATGAACTGATAGTGTTAATCGAGCAAGGGCTACCACTACCCTGATTCTGTGTTTCCTATGGGGTCTATCTATGGGATGACTACTGTAATGTCTACATTCCAACCTAAAGAGTAAATGAGACCATCTGAAGCATCAGTAATTGCTAGTAATTATCATATCTCAAGTCCACAAAGGACCCCCAGAGACTATTAAGTTCTAGGGGTCCAGATTCTTCCCCATCCCTCCCTGTATGCATCATTTGCTCTCCCAGCCTATCACAAAGCTAGGTGACTACTTCTTATATAAAATCTCAGTGGAAAGGAGTGAAGGTGAGGGGAGTAAAGATGAAGTTTTGATCAGAGCACAGGAAAGAGCTCATACCCCACATACCATGACACCTCTAGCCTGTCCCTTGGCCTTAGTGTTCTACCATTCCATCATGATAACCAAGGAGACATTAGACCTTCACCCACACATCCAGGCAAGGCATTTGTTCTGGATTAACAAACGTAAGAGTTAGATACAACAGACTTGGACTTGGATTAGTTACTTTTGTGTCACTGTCACCAGATACCCGACAGAAACAGCAGAAGACAGGAAAGGTCTGTCTTGGCTCACGGTTTCAGACGGTGGTCCATCCATCATAGCGCGGAAGGCATGGCAATAGTCACAACTGTGGGAGCGTGTGTTGGAGGCCATTCACAGCAGACCAGGAGGCAGACTGCAAGATGAGAACCAGGGCCAGGATATACCTTTCAAAGAGCTGACCTTGTGGTCTGCTTCCTCAGGTAGGCCTCTCCTCTTGAAGGTCATCACAGCCTCTGAATAAGGTACCACCAGCCACCGGCTGGAGAACGTGGGTTCATAACATGAGCCTATGGGGGACATTTCAGGTTAAACCCCTATCATTCACCTTATGATGTATACAGTATACGGCTGGCCATACACAGATACAGTAGTCTATCTTGGGTGAACTGAAAAAAGACACGTCAACCTTTCCACTAAAGCTTGTAACATGAGATGGAGTTAGGGAGTTTATCTTCCACTGAGGCTTCTCCCAACTCTAAAATCCTTTATCTGTGAAGGTACTCTACAGGGTTTTCTACTGCAGCCTCCATGGCCCTTACAGGCAATGCTTTCTAAGTTATTATTTTGTGAGAACTGTTTGAGTCACAGTTACCTTTCTGTGTGTCTATCATTCCCAAACTGACCATGATGGAGGTACTTTTATTCAAACCCAAACAAAATTAATGCCAAACAGTTGGACTAGCCCTTTAGTTGAATCAGTAGAACCAGCACAAAGTCCTCCAAGACTTCAAAGTTTCCAATCCCAATCCTCAATCCTGCCCTGGCATCCTAGCCTCTGTCTTTCTGGGCCCTAGGTTTCTCCCAGCAGCCTTCCTGCGAGGTGGTGTATCTTGCCCTTGGAATGACCTTGACTTTGATCCGCTGATTCCCTCGTCCACTCCATGCCCTGGAAGTGAAGTTACAGATGGTTGTGAGCCACCATGTGGGTGCTGGGAACTAAACCTGGGTCCTCTGTAAGAGCAACAAGTGCTGTTAACCACTGAGCCATTCTCCAGCCCCTATGACATACTTCTTAAGCAGAATTTTTTAGTGACAGCAAAAGGGCATCCCAAGTCACAGGATAACTGCCCCCCCCCGTGTTCTCCAGAGTCAGTCTTATTCAGTGAGAAGTCAGTTTACGTGCACAGCCTCACCATGCCAGAGAATGTTCCCAAAATGCTTTTTAAACATTGCCCTCTCTAGTAGTCAGAGTTCTCTAGAGGACCAGAACTGGTAGAATGAATATATTAGCAGAGAATTTGATTGGCTTAGACAATAAGGTTGGAGTACTCCGACAAAGGCCGTCTCACACCAGAGAGACTAAGACCTCAGTAGCTGCTCAGTCCACCAGACTAGCTGCCTTGCCACTTCCAATCTGGCTCCGAAGGCTTAGAGGATGCCTGGAAGGGTACTTGTCTTCAGTCCACAGTGAAAGCCAGAAGGTGGTTCTAACATCGGCGAAGGAATCAGCAGTAGCAACAACACGGTAGATGAACTCAACAGCAAGAGTGAAAGAGCAAAGCTTTCCTACTCTGTCGTCTTACCTTGGTAGCTTCCAGAAAGTACCACCCACATTTAAGGTGGGTGTTCCCACATCAACTAAGGCAACCAAGACAAGCCCCCACAAACCAACACATGTTGATAATCCATTGAGACCCTCTCCCCAGGTGATGCTACGTTGTAACAAGTTGACAAGACCAACCATCACACCCTCTAAAGCTTTTAGGAATAAAAGCATGGGTGAATAGAGGGCACACAGCCCAAAATATCCCATACTGCTCACACATGTACAAAATGCCCCATACATGGCACATGATTTTCAAATCTCATGGTTTAACCTAAAACCTCACTGGAACTTGACATTCTGTTCCCAGGTTTACCAGCACTCACATTAGGATCCTGAGATACTTAAAATGATTTCTCACTGAATAAGACTGACTCTGGAGAACATGTGGATTGTCCTGTGACTTGGAGTGCTTTCTTAATGTCACCAGGAAATTCTGCTTAAGAAGTATGTTGTGTATCTGGAGAGGTGGCTTGGTGGTTAAGAACACTTGCTGCTCTTACAGAGGACCCAGGTTCAGTTCCCAGCACCCACATGTTAGCTCATAACCACTTGTAACTCAAGTTCCAGGGCTTCTGATGCCCTCTTGTGAATTCTGAAGGCACCAGGCACACATGTGGTGCACATACATTGCCCGCAAAATTCCCATACACGCAAAATACATCAACCCTTTTTTTAATTTTAAAGAAGTGTGTTCATGAATCTATTTTAAACTATAACAGGGGCTGGAGAGATGACTCAGTGGCTAAGTGCACTGGCTGCTGTTCCAGAGGTCCTGGATTTAATTCCCAGAACTCACATGATGGCTCACAACCATCAGTAACTCCAGCCCAAGGGGCATGATGCCCTCTTCTGGCCCCCTCTAGTACTAAATAAATATAGGAATATATGCATAGGAATAAAGGTAGGTAAAGCACCCATATATATAAGTAAAACAAAGAGCTAGTGGGAGCTCACAGGCTCTGGACTGACAGCTGGGGAACCTACATAGGATCGAACTAGGCCCTCCGAATGTGGGTGACGGTTATGTGGCTTGGTCAGTTTGTGGGGCCCCTGGCAGTGGGACCAGGATTTATCCCTAGTGCATGAACTGGCTTTTTGGAGCCCATTCCCTATGGAGGAACACCTTGCTCAGCCTTGATGCAAGGGGAAGGGGCTTGATCCCGCCTCAACTTGATATGCCAGACTTTGTTGACTCCCCACGGAAGCATTACCTTCTCTGAGGAGTGGATGGGAGGTGTAGTGGGGGAGAAGTGGAGGAGGAGCAGGAAGTGGGGAGGGAGGGGGAACTGTGATTGGTACGTAAAATGAAAAGAATTTTTAAGTAAAAAACAAGTGTGTATGGAATAAAAATTTTGGATATTATTTTTTTAAATAAAGTAAAACAAAAATAAATTTAAAATTATGACAGTCCTTTTATGTACAAGGGAGACCTGTTGAGAAGAGGGTTCCAGAGAGAGGGAAGGAGGAAAGAGAAAAACTGGGAACAAAAACAACTAAAATTCATTATGTAAATGTATGAGCCTGTCAAATAATTTTTTAAAAAATGAAAGTAAAAAGCTGTGACAACAAGCCGGCCCCGAGGGCACGAAGCACTGGTTAGCTGAGTTTTGCAGTTGAGAAAAAGGTAAATAAAGCTGGGGCTGCACCGTCCCACCCACTCCAAAAGGACTTTGTCCCCCACCCCCTCCTCTGTCCCCTTGCCCCACCCTTCTGCCCCCATGTTCCACTTCCACGCCGCACATGTCATCCTTCCCAGCCCCGTCCATCAGAACCTCTTATTCCCTCTCATGGTCCCTTCTAGTCCTCTGACCTCAACCCACACTCACTCTCACATAAACACACACATGTAAAACCTGGGAGCTGGGACCTGCGTAGGAGAGAGCACACGCCGTTTGCCTTCCTGAGCCGGAATCGCCACATTTAATATAACATTTCCCAATCCCAGCCATGTTCCTATAAATCCCCTAAGTTTGTAAGGACATCGTTGTGCTGCTTTGAAGAAGGTAGAGAAAAGGTATCCCAGAGAAAAGGGCACTAAGAGGATCTGGAAAGAGGAACGGAAGGGCACAAAGGACAAAGCTGGATCGGTCCCAGTTTCCCTGGACATCCTCTGGATCAACAGAACTGCCCACTGCCATGAGCAGCCTGTGACACAGGAAGGCCAGATCCTGTGTTTGCCTCCACCGCTTGAAAAAACAGCTTCCCTCAGCGAGTCCCTGAGTCAGCACAACTCTGAGGGAGGATGTCTCTGAGGAAATAAGGAAAACAGAATCTTCCTCGCCACAAAGGACAAAGTCAGTTGCCCCTTTCAACCCTAGCAGAGAGAGAGCCATGTTCACTGTCCTCATGGTTTCAGAGGGAGAAATCAAAACAGCCTGGTATGTTCATACCATGTTTATGTAGTCGGCACGAGGTCCACCTAAAGAGAATGGATGTTCTCTCCTGTGAAACGGAATCATGTGCTGTGGTTAGTACACTGCCTGGGTACCAGTAGTGTGAGGAGGGGCCACCGAGAACAGCAGACCATTAACAGCAAGAGCAGCAGGATACAGGCTACTAAGGCAAAGAAGTGCGGCTTGGTGGTCACAGAAAGGGGGGTGTGACTCATTCTCTTCCCCTTTGACACAGGGCTTTACTCCCCTTGTTTTCCATTACATCTATTTAAGGTGGATGATATGTTATCCTGATATAGTAACTAATACAGCAAAGTAAGTTAACACGCCCATTATCTCATTCAACTGCCTTTTGGTGTGTGTGTGTGTGTGTGTGTGTGTGTGTGTGTGTGTGTGTGTGTGTGTTGTGTTATGTTGTGTTTCCTAAAAATGTATTCTCAGGGGTTGGGGAATTTAGCTCAGTGGTAGAGCACTTGCCTAGCAAGCACAAAGTCCTGGGTTCGATCCTCAGCTCCAAAAAAAAAATGTAAATATCTAGTATGGAATGCATCTTAGTCAAGGTTACTATCGCTGCAATGAAACATCATAACCAAAACAACTTTGGGAGGAAAATGGTTTATTTGGCTTACATATCCTGAATCACATGGTCCACTGAGGGACACCAAGGCAGGAACTTAAAGTGGGAACCTGGAGGCAAGAGCTGATGTAAAGGCCATGGAGCAATGATGTTACTGGCTTGCTCCTCGTGGCTTGCTCAACCTGCTTTCTTACAGAACCCAGGACCTCCAGCCCAAGGACAGCCCCACCCACAATGGCTGGGCCCTCCCACCTTACTAATTAAGAAAATGCCTTACAACTGGCTCTTATAGAGGTTTCCCCCTCTCAGCTGTGCATTTCCTGGCCCCACCTGTTCTGGTCTCAACGTGTGATTTCCTTGAGACAGTGGTATGCTAGCAAGTGTGACACCAAGAGCATCTTTAGTTTTTACCTCTGCCACTAGAAGACTCCCCCGCCTCCACCACTTAGAGATCTCCTATTACTTTAGTGTAAGCACCAGAATAAATGCGTATAAAGTGGAGCATGGGTTCTGTCATTAACCTGACACTTTAAATACTGACAGACATAGACTTGCCAAGGAACCCAAGGACCTGAAGTGTGAAGAAAAGCTAGTTCAATTGACTAGCAGAGACACAAGAAATAAGGCCTATTGTTATGACACTCAACATGTCATTTCTTTGTTATGCAGCAATAGCAGACTGACACACTAGATCTCAAGGCCTTTGCTAAGCAAACCTCGGTCTACGTCTCTAACTTCATCTCTACTTCTCTTCTACATGTATCTTAGAGCTACTCAACTTCCTGTCACTACAACTAATACTTTATAGAGAAAAGGGTTGTTTGGGCTCACAGTTTTGTGAAAGGTCCATGTTCCGTTGGCCCCATGGCCTCTAGACTTCCACTAGCACATGTGGAGGGGACAACCCAGTCATCTCATGGACCGGAAGTGCAAAAGAGGAAGTTACCAAGCTCCAATGTCCTTCTTGTCCCCAAACACCTGATGACCTGCCACTAGGTTCCACTCCTCAAAGGTTCCACCACCTCCAAATAGCACCAAACTAGCAACCAAACCTTTAACACATAGGCCCTTGGGGGAACACCTTAGATTCTAATCATAGCATTACCTCCATGCCTTAAGTTGACTTAAATCTCACTGCTAACATCTCTTTGTATCTCGGTCAAAACACTGCCCATCATTTTTATTAACACATGAATTATATTTATTGAAGGAGTTCAGTGTGATATGCTCACACAGGTACACAGCATTCATTCATCAAATCCAACCTCACTTTGTCCACCCTTTCCCCCAGTTACAAACCTCTATTAATGACTCATCTATCTACATTCAAGTCAACCTTTTTTTTAGTTCTGACAAGTAGGAAAGAGCATGGAGTGCTCATCTGTGTCTAATGCATTTCATTTTATATTTTCCTATGTTTGCTGAAAATGGTAGAATTTTATTTTTATTTATGACTGAATAATACTTCACTGTATTACATATCACATTTTCTTAATCCATTCATGTATTGATGGGCACCTAGTCTGGTTCTGTAACTTAGACATGAGGAATATTGCCATGTCCAGTGTATTAGTCAGGGTTCTCTAGAGGAACAGAATTTATAGAATGAGTGTGTGTGTGTGTGTGTGTGTGTGTGTGTGTGTGTGTGTGTGTGTGTGTGTTCAGAGAGAGAGAAAGATAATTATTAGATTGGCTTACTGTCTGTGGTCCAGCTAGTCCAACAAAGGTTGTCTACCAACAGAAGATTCAAGAATCCAGTAGTTCTTCAGTCTACAAGGCTGGATGTCTCAGCTGGTCTGCAGTATATGCCAGGATCCCAAAGAAGTAGGCTCTAATGCCAGTGAGGGAATGGACTTGTCAGCAAGAGCAAGTAGGCAAAGGGAGCAAGCTTCTTTCTTACATGTCCTTTCTATAGGCTGCCAGCAGAAGATGTGGTCCAAATTAAAGGTAGATCTTCCCACCTCAAAAAAAATCTGGATTAAAGGTGTGTTTTTCCACCTCAAAAATCTGAATTAGAAGTCAGTCTTCTCACTTCAAATGATTTAATTAAGAAAAAAATCCTTCCCAAGTGTGCCCAGCCCTTTGGGTTTTAGTTAATTCTAGATGTAGTCAAGTTGACAATCAAGAATTGCCATCATATGTGGTTATCGTTTTAAGTGCCCTCTCCTGTTCTACCTCTCAATAAAGCTTTTCCTGATCCTAACTAGAAAGATATGGACCACTCCATGTTTGCTTCCTGGTGACTCTTTCCTCATCCTTAGATTTATTTACTTGTCCTAATTACAAGCTAGAGTGGTCCTCAGATGTCTCGTATTGCCTCAGTAATCATAGAACACAAGCCATGGCTACTTCCATCACAGACCGAAGAGGTACCCACAGGTACTCACTACTATACCTGATCTTGGGACAAATTTGACCCATCACTGAGGTGCTGGCCTCAAGAGCAGTCTCCTGGAGGGTTAAACAACACAAGTCAACAGTAAGAAAATCAGTGTCTCAGGAGAAGACTTTGACTTGTCTACTAGGAAGTAGGAAAGAGGGGAGAACCCCCAATTCATGTCCTCTCCTTCCCTCTGTAGGAGGGTTACCCACTCCATGCAAGCTCTCCAGAGCACCTTCTATAGGACAGAGCTACCCACTCCCCCAGGTTCTCTGGAGCAGCCCTCTGGTTTTCCAACCACTGACATCAGCTTGCCAATGCACTTGCCTTACCTTCCCCCCCTTTCTCACCTCACTTGCCACTTTTCCTACCCTATTGGTACCCAGGATTGTGCCCACAGGAAGGCGTTCATACATGCAGCTTTACCGCAGACTCTGTTCTCATGGCCTACAGCCAGCACACTAAATAAGCATGACCTTGTCCTCCTTTGACCTCATTTCCACCTGTGAGCTTGTGAGTGGCACTTACTTCATTCTGTCTTGTGTTAAGTCTATTTCTAGGACACATCAACTGCTGTATCCTAGCAGGCACTCAGTAATGCTTTCATTTAATGGAACTGATACTTGGATAAATAAATTTAAAAACAAATAATTCTAACGATCAAAATGTATTTGACCCATCAGGTTCCATGATATATATTACCACCAAAGCTTGACTCCAATTTTTCCTTTTTCTGTAAATATTAATACAAAATAGGGTTTTTTGTTTTTGTTTTGCTCTACCATATCTCACTACAAATAGAAATGTAAATACTCACAATTCCTGAGGGGATACAAAAGACAAGGAAAAGAGATGGCTAATAGAGTATCCAGGGATGCATCTGTATTTCCAAAGCCTAAACAAAATAGAAGAGTTACCACCTGCTGCTCACCATCATGACAACATCTTTCTTCCGCCCTCCATGAACAGTTTACTTCCAGACCTTTCTGAACACATCATATTGTCATAAATCACGGGGACATTACTGATTCTGCTTAGACTCACAATCTATCACCACAGTGATAACAGAAGGGAGCATACTGCAAAAGCCAATGTATTATTGATGCAGTCTGTAATGAATGCCCATTCAGTAATTATGCTCCCTCCTACTGAAATTGCAGGAGCATTCGTGTGACATGAATTGAAATGCCTCTTAACAGCAGAAATCAGTCTGAGCATCTTCTGACCTGAATGCACTGTGGCTGTGATGTTGGGAATCTTTACCTAATGTTATCAGAAACCCTATTACCGTGACATTGTGTGGTTTCCTGGTTATTCTTACTCTTTCCCCAAAATCTGCTTTCCAGGCCTCCACTACCCAGACATGGCCCACCCTGGACAGAGAATTTCCCTTTTCCAGACAGAGGCTAAAGGTGTGAAAGGTCAGTAATAAGTAAGTAAGTCTCTCAGATAGGATTACAGAGGGAAAGACGTCTGTGGGTTAAACTTAATTGTCAGCTTGCTGAGACTGGCCTCTGGATGTGCCTGATGAGATTATCTTATTAGACTGATTAAGGTGTGAATATCTGCCCACTGTGGGTGGCAATCCCCAACCTTATAACTATAAAAAGGAGAAAAGGAGCTGAGCACAAGCATTCACTGTCCTCTGCGTGCAGACTACAGCAGTGTCCTTGGCCTGTCACCAAGCCTTCTCTGCCTGCTGCCTTGTCTTCCTGCCATCCTGCTGCACTGTATCCCTCTGGAACTGTGAGCTAAGATGAATGCTCTTTTCCTCAAGATGCTTTTGCTAGGGCATTTTATCACAGCAACAAGAAAGTAGCTAATACAACTCCACAGCTGCTGCCCACATCTCTGTAGGAGGGGCATGGGTAGAGAGAGCCACAGCAGAACAACCAGTGGGCAACAGCCCACAGAACGACTAAGCTGTTTATCTAGCTGAGAACAGCCCACCCCGTCCCAGATGCCCACAAGACCCTTGACTGCATGTGGATAGTTCTAACAACACCTGAAAGATGAAGGCAAACCCAGTGTTTGAATGCCATGAACCAAAGAATGTGGTAGAATCATAGGTACAGTATGGTAATGGTATGGTATGGTACAGTACGGACTGTGAAAACATTAGCAATTGTGTTCTTGGAGTGTTAACTACTATAAGAAGCATCTTGAGTCTTACGTTATGCTCATTGTAGAAGTTTGGACCCCAATCAAGGAGCTTTTATTCCTATCAAAAATAAAATTTTAAATATGGAGAATGTATTTCCCAATACTCTATAACAAAAGAGAACCTAGGAAGAAAACAATTGAGCAGTCACCCAAAACATAGACCATTTAAGTTGGAATAAGACCCAAAACCAAACCATCCATGCATGAAAGAAATAAAGGAAAGCCTACATATTCCTACATAAGCTGGCAGCTTAAAGCCTCTGCCTTTACCTAAACAAAAGCTTCTACTTCCTGATATGTAAAATGGGTCAGCCATGAGAGTCTGGAGCACTCATAGAAAAAAAAAACATATGTGAAAATGTTCCACAAAGTTCTTTTTTTTTTCGGAGCTGAGGACTGAACCCAGGGCCTTGTGCTTGCTAGGCAAGTGCTCTACTACTGAGCTAAATCCCCAACCCCTCCACAAAGTTCTAAAGTGCATATGGTGACATCTTGAACCTGTGTCCTCTCATGTGTCCACATAGCAAGAGTCTCCCGTCATCATCTTGCCAAATCTGGCTTTGCTCTGCCATCTCAAGTCTGCAGTCTGGATCATCCTGAAAACAGAGATCCAATTTAGACAAATCACCCCATTTTATAGATGTGGGACACAAAGCCATAAGCCTCTGGCTCTCCAGGAATTTAACATCCAAGTATCCCAGGCTTCACATCGGGACAGCTCAACCCCTATCACTGAGATGCACAGGAGCAGCAAAGGATGCCCAGGGTGACCAGGCTGGCCTCCCTCTCTGGAATCCAGACAGCATGATCACAGGTGAAGAGACTGTAGTGGGGAGTGGTTCGAAAACACTTCATGTGGTCATTGGTCAGCCAAGCTCTTGGCAGGTCCTTGGCATCATTGACTATAAACACTCAATGCACAACAGCACATCGGCGTAGGGGCAGACTCAGATTTCAAAGTGCTGGCTTCTGGTCCACACCATGACACTTCCTGACTTCAAACCACAAATGTCAATCAACCTCTCTGGGCCATAATTTACTTATCAGAAAAACGAGGGTGAATGATATGTGACTTGTCCATCCGTCTCTGAGACTGTCAGGAGAACCAAACAAGATCATTTGGGTAACAATGTTGTGAACTCTGAAGGATGACATAAAGATTGCTTCTGTGACGTGATGAGGATGATGGATCGGTTGATCAATCCATGACCTTTCACAGACCTAGACCATCTCAGTGCCATATTCATTTCAATGAGATGAATGGGATGATTAGAGCTTTGTGAAGCATATATACATCTCCCAGAACTTCTTTTTCTGTAAATGAGATTGCAGTGGTAATCCTGAAGTGAATTATCATGGAAAAGGACTGAGTTCCAGAATTTCTCCTGCTCCAAGACTCAGTAAATGACAACCAGTGTGGTGCTGCATGTCTGTGATCCTAGTACTCAGGAGGCTGAGGTAGGAGGAACTTAAGGCCAGTCTGGGATATATAGTGAGTTCAATGCTTAAGGTATGTAGTGAGATCCAACAACAATAACTATATATACACCATGTTATTGTATATCTATATATACACATATATCACATATATAACATGATATGTTGTGTGTATATGATATATGCATCATATATCTGATAACAAATGTGATGCTATGTCCTGCTTGGTAAAGATATGTGCCTGTGTGATCAGCTAATGAGTTCCATTACCTGTTTGTGTATCTCCCTCAATCAAGCTAAATTTTCGGTTAAATGGTGTCATCATTAGAACTGTTAGCTTTAGAACCAGGGTGATAGCACATGCCTGTAATCCTGGAACCCAGGTGACTGAGGCAAGGGGGATGGTGTTTTCAGGGCCATCTTGGGCTATACAATGGAAACATCCCACTTGTTTCCTGAGTCCACCCCCCTGGCTTGATATCTTACAATTTTAAATATAATGTATACAACCACAGGTGTAATTTTATGCCTAAAGCTCATAAAGAAGATTAGTGTCCATGTCTGACGTAGGAAACAGTCAAAAATGTCAGAAGTTTTCTAACTCCTTTCTATAATATTCCCATTCACTTTAAAATTCTCATACATTTTAGAATGTATTCTGCTCAAATCCATCCACCATTACCTACCTCTAACTTCCTCTAGAGCATCCACCCCATCTCCCTCCCAGCTTCATGTCCTATTTGTCTATTGTTATTAATAACATCATGAGTTATTAATAACAACAGATGCCACTGCACATGGTGTGCAGCCATCCACTGGAATATGGGCAGCGTACCGTCTGACACACTCCCAAGAGAGTGGCTCTCCCTCCCTCAGCCACCATCAACGGCCGAGAGCTCCTCTAGGATGGGTAGGGCCTGCCAGGAGCATCTTCTATCATGTTAGAATTTTGACTGGAGATATTAACACCAGAGATTAGTGTGACTCCAATATAATATTTGTGGTACAAGATACAGTCAGCCCTCATCACTCAGAGCCTTAGGACCCAAGATGGGACTGAGAGGCAGAGAATGACACAGTGACCAAATGCCCGTATGTTTCCTCCCAGACAACAGGTCCAGGCTGTACATAGATGTCAAAATAGGGCTGTCAATCCTGAGGTTCTGGCCAGCAAAAACTGAAAGTAGTGGGGCAAGAAGGCATGTCACTCAAACAGCATGACGCTCTGCCTCCATACCAATAGGAGCATCTTGTGAGTTCACGGCATCACCGGCCAGCACAAGCCAGGTTCGCCTCTGTGGATGAGGGAAAATCAAGCGCTTTGCTGGCTGCACGGCTCTGGAAACCTGCTCATCTAAACGTCTTTAAGCACTGTGATTAATGTCAGCAACTCTGCCCTTTAACCCGGAAGGAGAAGGTCCAGAGGGGGCCTGGCGGTTTCCCATCTACTCCCTGCCTGTCAGCAAGTCGTCTTCTTCCTGCATCCCGGGTGCTCACAGACCTGTCCTCAGGGAGTCCAGAGAAAATAAAAACATGTTTTTCTCGGGTGATTTTCCTAGAATTTCCTGAATTGATTAAAATTCAAACATTAGAAAACAAAACCAAGCAAGCTTCTTTTCCAGAAGGGGTGTGCTCTTCCCAGTTCTAAAATCACCTAGCCACTTCCCGTCTCAATCGCCTCCACTTGGTCACTGTATTATCTCAAAGACACTTTCTCCTGAAGCTTTCTTGTCCTTCTGAGGCAGGGTCTCACATACCTCAGCATGCCCTTGAGCTTGGGGTCCTCCGGCCTCTACCTCCTCCATGCCTGAGATCACAGGTATACACACACTGCCAGGGCTGGTGTACGAGGGGATGAGGACTTCATCTAGGGCTTTGTCCATACTGGGCAAGCACTCTGCCCACCGAACTATGTCCCCAGCCCTCCCCAAAGCTTTCCTAATAAAGCCTGATTTGTCTGTTTGTGTTTATTTGTTTGGAGTCATCAAAACAGGAGTTACATGTTTTTAAGTCTATTTATTAGAGGCTATGAAACAGTCAAGTTTAAATGTCACTTAACTCCTGCACCAAAGAGGAAGATGAAGCTCCCTAGAGTCTCCTCAGAACAGATGCACAGTCAGGCTGAAAGTCCAGAGAGCCCCCTGGAAACGGGTAGCTCACGCAGGAATGCTAAGAGTGAGGCCCTCAATTCTTGCACCCCAGCTGCTCTTACAAGGCACTCTTCTTCCCAGCCCGTCAGAGTCCTCACACCAGTCACTCCAATGTCACCCCCTCTCAGATCTGGGGACACCCCAAAGCGCCACTCTCTTCCCTCTGGAAAGTGGGTCCCTGCAGCAGTTTTGAAATGGTTATGAGGGTTGGATTGTTTCTCTGGGTCAGTCTGAGGAAAGTCCTACAAGGCCAGAAAAGAAGCCACCCCTGGCTCTTTGTCACCTTCCCAGGGCTGAGACCCCCATCAGCACGAACACACGCACACGCTCACAGACATCTTCTACCCTGTCTGCAGCACTGCAGGGGCTCATTTGCATTTTTAATTTTTTTTAAAACCATCATTTATTAAGAGAGCAGCATAGACGTATCTGCACAGCCCTTGCAAGTCCTGCTTCTACCGTACAGACTCACTGATCAGGGGAGCTCATCATAGCATCCAGGCGACCATGTACAGCTTATGTGTTAGATCTCGTACTAAGGACCTTCCCAGCCCTCGCCCTTGACCTACAGTTTTGCTTTGTCTTCTGCTGATGCTGAAACAGGGACTCAAAACAGCCTGGATGCAAAGTCAAGGTCATGCCGATCACCTGCAGGGTGACAGAGCCAGCATTTTGGCCCAGGGCCATCTTGGGCCAAAGCCTGGGTTCTTCGTACTGCACCATATCTAGCCCCAGCCGTACTGAGAATGCAGTGAAGGGAATACAGTTCCAAGTTCAACGTGTCAGCTCGCCGAGTCTCCTCGGAAATAACTCATAGCTCAAGGCATTTGGTCAAAATAGAGCTGGCTCCTTTTATGACATTTTCCCCCTGGCAGACATTTTGGCTTTGCTATCCGAGTGCCTTTCTCTTTTCTTAATCCACATTTTGCCCATGGGCATCACACACATTAATAACATCTCCACTTGTGCCTCACCTCACAGGAGTCAAAATGTTCTCAGCTTTGCTGTTCATCATCCACCATTTCATCTCCTCTACTCGGCCACCCACACCAGTTAGTTCATTAGTTAGTTAGTTAGTTAGTTAGTTAGTTCCATAAGCAATGATGAATACAGAGAGAAGTTAAATCACATGGCATGTGGAGAACGCATAGCATTTCTGAAAAGTATTTCCTCTCCTACCAGACACAAGTTTCAAAGTCTGTTGTTCCCCTGAAGACGGGAACTGAGTTGATATTTAAAAGGTTTTAATTAAAACGACAAAGAGGGGTGTTGCTGGAAGTGGTCAGAATTAGCAAGCTGTAGGCTTCATCTCCATATATATATAGGTCACTCTATAAACCCAAGGATTTTGTAAAACATGGCTCTACTTGCATCTACATAGAACACTCCGGCCCTCTGTCCCCAGCTCTCCTTCCTGCTCTTCTCCCTCCCTGGATAACTTCTCTTATCCTTCAGGAGCATGCCAGCCATGACACCCCTGAGACCTAACCTTGCTCCTCTGAACTGAGACTTCTCTGTGGGTCCCCAAAGGGTTGGAGTATCCCCTCCAGAGTTCCTGAGACCTCCCTCATTACCGTGCATTTCACTCTCCCTCTTGACCAAATCCTAGTAGACACGGCATGTCCACAAAGATAAGCACTTGGGTGACAATCCACCCAACGCTGAGAGCTTGAAATCCACACCCCCCCCCGACATTGCTCACAGTTACCCTGCTTCATGGAGCCTCCCATCGCCACAGCCAAACTCAAGGTTGTCGTTCCCCAAAAATCCTGAACTCTGCTATCCATTCCTCGACCCTGTTCTATGGTCTTCATTTCCTTACTCCTGCTACACCTGATCCCTGGCGTCACAGGGGTCAACCCATTCCTTGGCTCCTCCATTCTGCACCCCTCCAGAAACAGAGGCACTTCTCCTTGCCTTACCAAGCCTCCCCACCCCTCCAAGTGGGTTGTCCAAAGTGTTCTTTCCCTGCTAACCTCCGTGACTCTGTTTTCCTGCCGTTGCTATCACATTTCTCAAGGAAACCCCAACCCTTGGCCACTGCCACAATCCCCTGTCTCCGTCATGACGCCCATCCCCTCCACATTGCAGACAAAAGCCTGTCAGCTCACAGCACTGGCCCGCTCCTTGTTCCTGGTTCTCCCTGGCCACTTGTACTTAGTGTCTGCTGTCATCCCCCCAGTAACCACTCCAAGTACATCCATCCAGATTCTGCCCCTCTTAGAACCTTGATACCTCCTTTGTCAATGAAAATGGGGCTCCAGAGTGAGTGCCTCCTCATCCTTTCTTCATAGAAATGTACTTAGATGAAGCGTGTTAGTCAGTGAGGGCTGTCAGAACATCACAGGCTGAGTGGCTCAAATAACTGACATATTTTCTCACAGTTCAGAAGGCTGGAAAGTCCAAGAACAAGGTTCTGGCAGGATTCAGTGTCTGTGAAGGCCTGGTTATTGGCTTGAAGAGGCTATCTGCTTCCTCACCATGTCCTCACACGGCCTTTCTTCAGTGTGTGAACACAGAGAGGGGATGGTGCTGAGCAGGCTGTCTGATTCACTTCCTATAAGGTCACCAATATTACTGGATCAGGGCGCCATCTTTATGACTTCAATCAACTTGCATTCTTTCCTTAAGCCCAATATAGCCACACTGGGGTTAGGGCCACAAGGTATAAAAGCTGGAGGCGTATATACCAGTCTACAACACCAAGCCACAGCAACATATGTTCTTTCCCTCTGAACTCACGAGTATTTGGATTATTTTTTTCCTTGTTCCCATTTCCTCAATACCTCTCTTCCAGAGCCTTGTCTCACTAGTTCTACCTAGCCTCTTCCTTTCCTGTGTGGGATGTAAAGAAGTATAAGATAGAATGCCAGATCTCAAAGAATTCAAGATCTTCTTGGAGAGTCAATGTGAAGAAACGTTGAACAAAATATTAAAACAGATGCAGAACAGCCTACTAGACCCTCATGATCTACCACCCAAACATAAAGCCAGCCTGAACTCCTCCACATAACTACAGGATCACCTGATACTCCTGTCCTGGGCAGCTGTCCAGCTACATGGACCAAGAAGGAGAGTTGCCTGTTAACTCTAAACCCTTAACATTACAACCCTCCAGGGAGAAATTCCAACAAGTTTCCCTCCCAGACTGGCAGAGGCCAAGCTCTTAGCAGCGTTCAGAAGGGATATGTTTTGAGGTCAAGCCAACCCTTTCAATTTTTTCCTATTTCTTAAAACGCCTCATTCAGAATGACCACAAGGCAATCAACTCAAATTACTTTCTGGAAATGAATAATATGAAACTCTGGGAAAGTACAGTTATCCCCAGGACTACCCAAGTTCCAATAACTCAATTTCTTCCAAAAGGACTTGGTAGCCCCTGAGTAATATACGAAAAATGTTGGGTGATCTTAGACTGGTAGACAGGGGAAGGCTGAACTTGTGGAAGGGACACACACACACACACACACACACACACACACACACACACACACTATTGCCTTCACTAGGTCTCTAAAGTCCCTCCCTTCCTCTTCTTCTTCATTTCTCCCAAGAGGCATAGGTGAAACTTTCAGATTTTCCTACTTTGTGCAGCAGAAGTCATCCAGCCCTGTCTCAGGGAATGACAGACAAAGGCTTTGCAGCAAATTCTTGAGTCTTGGAGAACAAATCAAACTATATTCAGGAATTACTGGGTTGATGCTTTTAATGTGGCTCTTACCTATGGCATCTCTGACACTGGAGCCCAAGAGCAAGGACCATGCACAGAGCCAGTCATAGTCCCAAGAAAGCCCTGCTCTTTTCCTATGAACACAAACTTCATGGCCAAGATATAGAGCCTCGAGACTTTCCACAGCTGGGACAGTGGTTCTTCTTGAAAGGATTTAGTCACTAGAAGACTTGAAGAAAACAGTGTGCTGGTAAAGGAGGGGAATGAAGTTGAAGATAACGCTGACCATGTAGACCTGCCCCACCCCCGATGACGCAACAAGGAGCAAGTCCAAGACTGCAGAGTGGAAATGAGAAATGGGAATACAGAGCGGCTGGCTTGAAGTGATGATGCAGATATTTATGACAGTCTTCCTGCTGCACATTCATAAAGTGAGCTGCACTTTTAATAAAACCAGTTCCAGGCCAGTCAGGACACATAGTAAAACCCTCTCTCAAAACAAGTGAAATATAATAAACCAAAAGAAATAAAGTCAAGTATCTTAGATCACTCATTTCAAATAGTTAGCTTCTCACATCAATTTTAAGAGGCATCACAGCCCAGAAGAAAAAAGCGGCCCCTAGAAAGAGGTTTCACATTTCAATACATAAGAAATCAAAGGCCGGGAGAAAATGACTATTCCAAGATCTGTAGCTTTTAAATAGACCAAACTCCAACCTCAGTCCTCCAATTCCAAAATACCATTTATTCTCTAGAACGGGGTACTGTAAGTTGTGCATAGCTAGTGTTTATCATGGGCTCATCTCTATTCCTAGACTATTTTTTCCACATTGCAAAATTCCATCCTTCTCTTTGACAAACTCCGTATCAAATAGAAAAATCCCCGGCAGCCTTTCAAGCCCTGATTACTTGGGTCTCTGTAGTGAACACATGAGACTCTGAGGAATTGTTTGCATGCATGACTACACAGAGAGCAGAACTCGAAGAAACTGCTAGTGGAATGAGTAGTTTGACCATTTTGTTGATAGCTCAGTATTTAATTAGGAGCATGCGTTTTGCTTTGGCTAATGACTGCTTTGGTTGGTTTTTAAGCAAAATAGCTGTTTTATAGACCATATGAGTCAGATTACATTTCTGGAAAGAGTTTCAAACAAAATACTTTTGCTATCAAAATAGGTAATCAGGGGCATTGGGGAGATGCTCAGGTGGCAAAGTGCCTCAAACCCAAGCATGAAGACTTGAGTCAGATCCCCGGTGCCCATGTACAAAGCCAAACTTGACAACGTGCATCTGTAACTCCAGCGCTGGGTGGCTGGGAGGGAGAACTGGATGATCTCTGGAGATCCTTAGCCAGTCATCTCGGTCAAATTGATGAGTTGCAGATTCAGAGAGAGACCCCCACACACAAAAAATAAAGTAAAAAAAATGGTAGAAGACACCCAACATTAACCTGTCTTCACACATGCATGTACACCCCATACACACACATACACACACACACACACACACACACACACAGGAGCATACCACACATGCACACAAAGACATAGGTTATCAGTTTACTAACATTTACATAAAGTTCTGTGGTTTATAATGTAATGTGCCTCTTAAAAATTATGGAATTAGGGCTAGGGATGTAGCTCAGTTGGCAGAGTACTTGCCTAGCATCACAATGCCCTCAGTTTGATCCCAGCACCCCATAAACCAACTGTGGTGATACATACTTGGAAACCTAGCCCTTGGGAGGTAGAGGCAGAAGGTTCATAAGTTCCAGGCCACTGGGTGTGGTAGCAAGAAGTCTGATGTTTGCTACGTGCAGTAACTCATGACTGTCTACTGCTCTGTACCTTTCTTCAGACAAGAGAGACAGATTAGACAGAGAGTTCATATAACAAATACAAATACATTTTGTGTAGCACACCCACTAGGGGAAAGAGCCCTGTCAGCATCCTTTGAGGTCCTGTGGTCCATGTCTTCTATTGTCTGCCTCTGGAAGCATCACTGAGGCTGTTTAAATCTCCATGGTGTCCAAATTTGGTGGTATGATGATACTTAATGGTAATATGATTTATTTCAAATAATCCTTGATCCCCTCAATAGCCCATTATGACACCATCACACATTTCTTTGCCCAAGGTCTGAACTTTTCTGTCATGTTGGTCTGTGCTACATTTTAGGGAATAAAAAGTACCATAAAGTGGACTCAGTAAAGGCATTCCCTCCTGTTTGTTCTTGAATTGTCTATCACAGGCTTTCACAGTTGCCTCTAAACTCTGTAATTGTGAAGCCTGAGCCTGTATGTGCTATCCAAATCCTTCATAATAATCTTTTAAAGGGGGAGAGGACTGCCCCTATACAGACGAGCCCTGTGGTACAGCTGTGTGTGTAAGGACCGTGTTTAAAATTCTATACATCTTGAGCACACTTACCACCTCCAACTCCCCTCTCCCACTTCCCCAAGACACCCCCTAACATGTCCCAATCTCATCTTCATGCTGCTCCTTTTTTTGTAACCACTGAATCCAACTTGACTGATCTCATTGGTTTGGTGTTATCCATGTCTTGTGCAGGTAACCATAGCTGTAGTGATGTCCAGAATGCAGCATTTCAGAGTACTCCTCCTCACTCTCCAGCTGTATGCTCTTTCCATCCCCCTCTCCCACAATGACCTCTAAACCTTGTGGGGGCGGGGTTGATAGAGATGTCTCACTGAGGGCTGAGTGATATGATATGATATGATATATATATATATATATATATCATATCATATATACATATGATTAATAGTCATTTGTCTTCAATATTTAACCTATTTTGAGTCTCTACATTGCTGTCCACTGCAGAAAACCCTGTGGCCAGGTCAAGAGCAGAATTATCTTTTTACATCCTTTCACTTACAATCTTTTACAATATTCTTATCTTATAATGCACCTCCCTTGATTTATACATGAAAGACTTCCCAAAAGTTTGTCACAATGATTTCTTTTTATTGCTCATTCCCTAGGAGATTGTTAATCTATTTGAGCTACTATAACAAAACATCCAAAAAACTAGATGGCTTATAAACAACAGAAAGCAGAGCCAGGGATGAAAGTCAATGATAGATCACTTATCCAGCACTCCACATATAAAATTAAAAAAGGAGGGTGTTTAAGATTTAGGTACCAATAAATAAATCTGGAGTCTGCTGAAGGTACTCACAGCCTGTGCTGTGTCTCCACATGTCTGCATGGTAAAACAGACAAACGAGCCCCCTCCAGCTTCTTTCATAAGGGCACTAACACCTTTGTAAGGGATCCACCCTCATGACCCACACACCTCCCCACATTTCCTTCTCTTAGAATCATAAGTTTGGCATTTGGGACTCAATGAGTAAATTGAGAGAGACACAAACTTTGGGCCGAGTGAATTAGTTTCCATCAGAGGTGACTGTTGGGTGTTAACCTCACATACAGTCCTCACTTCTCACAAGCAATGGGGTCCATAGGGCCCTCCCAACCAAGGAAACAATTTAAATAGGAAGATGACAACACATCCCTAGAAACACAGATGCATGCAACAAATTGCTCACTAAGTCACGGGCATTACCCAGCTGCGTCCAGGTGTTTGGCTCCATACTTCCTCCCTATCCTCTGGTTTAAGGTGTCACTTCTTTCAAAAAGCTTTGTGAACCCCCAGGTCCAAGGTATACATTCTCATGGGCTCCTGTATACACTCCTGCATATCTTTTTAACCATACCACATGACATTTGTTTTTTCTTTATTTCTATCATGTTCTTCAAGCCAAAGCACTACCCTGTGGTGGTCCTACCCTCAAGTATGGGCCAAGTATCTAGCACAAATCCCAGGACAGCATTATTAATATGTTGAGTATGGGAAGCTGGCCTGTACATTATTAGGAAGAGTGAATAAAGTCCCCAGGGGCTGAGGGAAGGGCGGAGAGCCACTTCTACATTAATAATTCTGATTGACCGATTAGAACTTATTGATTGTAGATAATTAAAACATTGCAGATCCAGAGCCAAATCCTCTCAGGCTGTCTTCAGTCCTCTTGATGTCTATTCATTGCCTACCTACGTGTCTGACCTAACATCCTTGTGACCGGCAGGTAGAACCTTTGGAATACATTAACTTAACAGACCACTAGCTTCCACTGACCCCAAAACTAATAATATGATCAGATAATTTCTGAGATCTGTAACAGAAATTTCTCCACTGTAGCCTGCCTACCCACTATGTCCACCAACATTTGTGAAATGCCTTGGCTATTGACTCTCCTTCATGCTTTAACTAGAAACACTGGGTAAAATTCCTTCCATGTTACACGGAATTGGAGGTAACCTGAATCTGTATTCCTGGGTCATGGTCACTCCTAATTGGCTCAAGAATAAAGTCTTACTCCCCACAAGGTGAGATCTGTGTTTCGCATCTACAGTTATGCGGCAGCATTCCTGACTGAGACCATTCGAGGCTGGCACCCACACCCTTCAGTTGCAACAACCCGACATCCCCAGTTGGGGACATACCTCAGTGGTAGAGCACTTGCTTAGCATGCACCAAGCTCTCAGTTCAATCCCCAGCACCTCAAAAGTGGACGAAAAGAAAACAAGGGAATCAGTATCCCAGTGGGTTACAGCTCTCCCCGCCTCCCCTTTGTGTGAGACCCACTCAGCCACCCCTTGACCTGGGCATGATCTGTTTATCTTCTCTTTCCCAGTGCCCCTGCAAGTCAGGGACGGTCCCTTAGCTGTCTTTTACTGATCACTGCACAGCCTCTCTGCATGTTGTCCCACTAAACAGTTCCACTGCAGGACTGCTGGGTTACACGCAGCAGTCTGCTTCCCACGCTTGCCACGGAGCTGAAGACTCTTGTTTGCTCCCTGCTCCTTGCAAAATAACAAAATCTAAATTGTAGTCATGATGTATCTATCATTTGTCAAGCATTTTGTTTAAAAAAAAAGATGAAAACATAAATGATGGATGAACAAACAAATGAAAATATAAATTAAGCTATATAGTATCCAATATGTCCATAATTGCACTGATTACTTTCATATTGAAAGTACTGTAACTTTACATACAAAGACTAACAATTTTCAAAAAGTTTGTATCCCATAATGTTCCTTTTGCATAACAACTTAAACAAGCCCCATTCATCCCTCTGTCATGATATACGGACTTGTGTAAGATGTTTCTGTCTTTAGGAGTCATTTTTAAGAATGCCAACTAACATTTTTCATGGCTAGGAAAAAGAGCAGCTCGATATTGAATATGTATTGACAGAATGCCAGATATTCAGTCTCTTCTGAGGCATAGGCATAGCTTTAACATAAACTGAACCACTTTTGAACTGTAGCATGCCAAAGGATCCTAAAGCTATTTCTCCCGTAAGAGACAGTAAGCCCAATGGGACGTGTTTGTTGTGTAGGCTGGATTTTAACACAAGGGACTAAGATCCATCCTAACTAGTGAGCCTCTTGCACCTTATGGTTCTTCCTTTCCATCACACACAATCACCAGTGATCCTCTGAGCCCTCCCAGTCGTCAGAATGCCCGGGGAATCAGCCATACAGCTTGTGCACCACTCCTGGCCCTTCCGCAAGCAGCCCTGCCTTTGTGTGCCCATTGGCACACTAATCCAGCAATACAATTCAGGACATGTAATCTGGAAAAAAAAAAAAAGTCCCGCGCCCAGATGATTAACCAGGCTCTCTGTTCCGCCTCAGCCCTGGCCCCACAGTGCCGTAGTGACCTCACAGAAGCAGGACAGGTTTGCCCTGGTTCAGTCCTCAGTGGCCATTTTGAAACTACATAAGGAGAACAGATGGAGCAGTGGCCACAAATGAATATTCATAAAAGGAAATCAATTACCCACCTTCTGCGCCACCTGCCCTCTCAACCCAACTTAGCCCGCAGCTGTGAGCGACAGGGGGGCTCACACTCGCGTCACCTCGAAGGCATCGCAGAGGCCAACGGCCCAGTGCCAAACCTGGAGTTCTGGCACACCTGACCTGAAAAGATGGAACATTTTGTTGGTTTTGACCTTTAAAACAAGAACCAGCACCATAGCAAAGTGGCACACGGGATGGAAGCTGCAAGCCCTGCCAAGGCGTGCGGGCTGAGGCTCCGAGCCCAGGGCGGACCCTTGGTTCTGCTGACCCGACTCTGAGCCTCGCTCACCTCACCCACAGGGTGACCATGATACCCCATTAGGCGGTGGGCTGGTCTGTCAAAGAGGAAACCCTCGTGCAGCCAGGAATGAACAAACATTGCTTCCTCCTGCCCCGCACCAGGAGAGAGTTCTGATATGCAAGCATGACAACTACTTCAGGACTCTTTAAAATGGCTTCCTGGGCAAAGGCTCTAACTGCCAAGCCTGACAACCTGAGTTTGATCCCTGGGACTTACACAGTGGAAGAAGAGAACCGACTCATGCAGATTAGCCCTTGACCTCCACGTGTACACTGTGGACCACGTGTGTTCACATAGATATACATACACACGCCTGCATTAAATAAATAAATATGAAAATAAACTATTTCAGGGCTGGTGCGACGGCTCCGTGGGTAAAGTGCCTGCCATGAAAGCTTGACACCCCAAGTTCAATCCCCGGAACCCACATAAAGGTGGAAGGAGACAGCCAGCCGCACAAACCTTGCTATGGACCCACACATATACCACATATCCACGGAGAAGAATAATGAACGTTTTTTAAAAGCTATTTCAACCCACTCTGTGGTGATAGGCGAAGATATGAGATTCCTAGAAAGTTATGTAACTTTTCAAAGAGCTGAGGCATATTTAAAGATTTGTTGTTAATACGAAATGTTTCATGACAGTCAGCCGTTTTTAAATAACACAGGTCTCTTAAAGACAGGTTCCTCCATCCAGAGACCTAACATGGACCAAGCCAGCAGGGCTTGCCTAACTCCACAATTACAAACTGCACTTGGAAAGAGGCTTTACCAAAGGACAGAAGAATGGAGTCAAAGCATTAAGGCCAGTGACGGAAAACACATCTGCACAAGGACCTCGGTTTTAGCTCAAGTGGCAGCAGGCTCCCTTTCTCCCATGCTCTTCCCCTTACGGCTATGTCTTCCCTCCTATAGCTCAGGTCCCCACTCCCAGTGAGAGGCAAAGAAATCAGCTACAGCTTTGCTGCCCCAGGTTCATAATTCTTTAATGTGTGTGTATAAGTGTATGAGTGTGTATGTATGTGTGTGTGTGTGCACATAGGTATATGTATACCTCTGTGCATATGTATGTGTATGTATAGATGTGTGTCTTACACTTGTTCACTGATGTCCAAAGAGGCCAGAAGAGGGCATCAGAGTCCCTGGAGCTGGAGTTACAGGTGGTTGTGAGCTACCCCACGTGGGTAGCAGAGCAGCAAAGCTCCGAACTGCTGAGTCAAATCCCTAGTCCTCTGAACTCATAATCCTTGACCCCCACCCCCACCCCACCTATTCCCAGCCTGTCGTAAACCATCCTAACATGGGGACTCCAGCTTCCTACCATGAAAACTCCAGCCATGCTAATCTAATCTCTTTAACGTAGGGAATCCTCACTAGGTTGGGGGACATGGCAGTCAAAGAAGGACAGTCTTGTGGAAGAACACCGATCCTGAGGATGAGAGTGTGAACCAGCGGTAGAACACTGGCCTAACCACGCACAAGGTCCTGAGTGCAAGCCACCGCACCGCATAAGAGAAGCAAGCCATGCCTACCCTTCAGTGTCTGCGGCTGGCATCCAGGCTGCCTCCGTTTTTGTTTTCTTTATTTCTTTTCCCACTCTGTTCACCTGGGTGTATGTTTGAAAAAGCAGCAAGTGCAGAGAAGACAAGAAAGAATCTAGGTGATTGATTCCCCACCAGGGAACTGCCCTCGCCTCTTGATTCAATCCTGCAGAAAGAGAATTGCATTATTCTAATCAAGGGCTCCAGGATAGCTCTTCTATGCCAAACTGTGACAGGGAGCAATTTGTTGGAGTCACCTGGGCCCCTTTCTGCCTTCCAGACTGTCACCAGCTCAAACCCTGCAAGCAAGGACAGATTACAGGCACCCTGGAGCCCCTGAGTCCTGGATTCCACTCTTATTCTTTTCTCTCCCTCCTCTTGAGGTGGAACAAAGCTTGGCCTGCTGTTGCACAGGACACCCCGGCCTTCCCTCTCACTAGGCTCTCCTAGACACCCCCCCATTAATACAGACTGGAGGCTGAAAGAAAAGGGGGAGAAAGAGAACCTCTTCTGGTTATCACTAAGGCACGTCCAACCTGTGGCTCACAGGTTGTATGCACCCCACAACAGCGATGGAAGGCACCCAAAGCAAAATCAGAAACTGGCTTAAAACACTATAAGAAATTTTTTTTTGCTCAGCTGTGTAGTTCTCAACTCTGAATTTCATTGACAGCATGTCGTGGTGTTGAAGGAGGTACACATCCCTAAGGCAGTGGTTCTCCACCTTCCTAATGCTGTGACCCTTTAATACAGTTCCTCATGTTGCAGTGAACCCCAACCATAAATTTTTTTTTGTTGCTCCTTCATAAGTGTAATTTTGCTACTGTTATGAATCGTAATGCAAATATTTTTTGGAGATAGAGGTTTGCCAAGGGGGTCACGCCCCACGAGTTGAGAACCGCTGCTAAAGTGTCTGCCTCATCTTAGATGTGGGAACATAAAACAGAATTTTCCCTCAAACCTGGACTTATGCAGGAGTACCTGAAAGGATGCAGACAGTCTAGGAGGAAGAAGGAAGGAGGAGAAAAAGGAAAGTTTGCCTCATAAAACTATTGTTTCCATGGAAACCCCAGGTGGATCTTTGCTCGAGTTCCTAAGCCATACTCCTCCATCGTAGCCTGGGGCTTTGATAAAGAGTCCTAAAAAGAAAATGTACTGCCCCCCAACACACACACCTGGCTTTCTGGAAGCCATCCTTCTCCTTACCCCTAGGGCCACACAACTTGGGCTTTGTACCCCTCTTTCCTACCTCCTTTCTGCCAGCCATGTAGTACCCTGCCCTTTCCTCTCTCCTGCCTCTTGCTCACAACCCATCATGTGTTCACTCCATCCACCCAGCCTCAGTCTTTCTGACTCCAGCAGCCTTGAAAACCACTGCTATTCAAGTCACATGGAGCAGTCCATTAGGTTGCAGAGCTAGTGTGTGTGTGTGTGTGTGTGTGTGTGTGTGTGTGTGTGTGTGTGTGTGTGTAGTGTGTGCATATGGTCCCTGGCTCTCTTTCCATTACATTTCCTATTGTTGTTCTATAGAAACTCTGAAGAAAGTCATGAGCTTATAAAACAAATAGGAGAAAGCAAGCAAAGTATGCATGCCTCCTACGCCAGAGATGCAGGCTCCTTGCAGGCTGGGCTTCTCAGATGACTTGGGGGCCCAGGGTTTACTGGCATAGCCTGGCCCAATTGGAAGGCCGCTGAGAGGCCCGGGATTTTGTAAGGGAAAGACGGATGAGCCCCCTGTGAGCAGTATGAAGGTCAGCGAGTCATGCTTTCGATCCACGGGGTATGACATCTTGGCAGATATGGAAATATCCATTATTTTCTTTTTGATAGCTACCCTGGGTGGATTGTAGCCTGGCTCGCTGTTTATATTCAGATCCTGACAGTTCTGGAGAACGCCTTTCTCTCGCACAATGGGGGCATTCTCAATCTCAGCCAGTGATCCAAGATGGGACAGGGCTGGCATTCAGGCCCAGCAGGAAGGCACTCACCCACAGCTGGAGAAGGGGTTCACTTCTCTGATCTGGAGGTTCAGAAGGAGCAAGGACCCTGTGACCCTCTCTGTGCTGGAAGGGAGGGAAGGGGAGAGGAGGGGAGATTAACTCTCACTTCTGGCTGGAGAGATGACTCCATGGTTAAGGTCGTATGTGGACTGTTCTTGCAGAGGACTAGAGTTCAATTCCCAGAAACCACATCCATCGCCTCACAAGTGCCTGTAACTCCAGTTTCAGGAGATCTGACACCCTCATCTGGCCTCCACAGGAATAGTACTTACAGGCATAAACTCACACTTACACACACACACACACACACACACACACACACACTTACACACACACACACACACACACACACACACACACACACAAAAACCAAATCTTGGGGGGAAGAGAGAAATTCCACTCTCAAGCTTCCTGAAGCCTCCACTGACCCCCACTCCCAGGTCCCACCACTCTGCTTCCCCGCTCTCCTCGTCAACCCTCTCATGAAGCCCTCTCCATTCTGAACTGTAGTGCCCATCCGTGTGGGCTCCTGGGAAGTGGCCTCCTTCATCTTTACTTTCCCGGCCTTCAAGTCTCACCACAGCATCTTAGATGAACTGAGAACACTCCCTAAGGTCACAAGTTCCCCCCAGAATTTAGACAGCCACGCTTCTGCTCTACTTTTCTAAGAAAGAACTCATGGCGGATGCCCATCACACAGATTGTTTTCTGTCAGATCTTTTGAACAGGGCCTGGAAAGATGGCTCAGTGGTTAAGAGAATTTTCTGTTCAATCATAAGCACCAGGGTTCAGATCTCAGCACCAACATAGCAACCAGGGCATCCCATAAGCACCTGTAACATGGGTTTCAAGGGATACAATGCCCTTTTCTGTCCTGGCCTACACACACACACACACATTCAGACACAAATACACACACATTCACACACACACTCACATACATACACATACAAACACATGCTGGTGTATGCATATGTAAACATATATATACACACACTCACACATACATTCACACACACACATGCTAGAGCATGTATACACCAACATACACATGCACACTCACTCACACACACACACATACATACATTCACAAACACATGCTGGTACATGCATATGCAAACATATACACACATACAACTCACACACACACACACTCACACACACACACACATGCTGGAGCATGCATATACTAACACATACACACACAATAAATAATTTTAAAAAGCTTAAAAAATTCTCCTTTAAAGGGTCACATAAAGGAAGCCTTTGTCAACTGTGCTGTGAGGCCAGATTTGGTGGGAAACCCCTTTGTGACACAGGGGTGTCAAGCATGTGTTAAGAGGGACAGAAGTGGGCACAGGAGAGCCTCAGATACTCACTTCATGGTGATGGTAATGTCCTCAACTCTTTGGCATCCAGCCTCATCCTGGGGAGCCAACCCTGCAACCAGCCCTCTGAGCCCTAGACCGAGCCCAGCCCTGCTGACAACCTCTGGTCAGAAACAGCTCTGATGTCACACACTGGGGGTAGGTGACCAGCAAAGCCCTTCGTCAGACATTCTCCCCGTCAGGTTATGATGGCACGCTATTCTCCAACAGGGCATGGAGTGCATTGCATAGCCCTCCAGGCCTCCAACAGACATAAAAGGGCAACACCTGAATGGAGGAAGTCTTAAAAGTGGGAGTGCCATAATGAGGGCGATAGCCTCTGTTAACCCACCTAAATGCCACTATGCACTCAGCCCAAGGACAGCCAACTCTTCCTCACGGTCACCTTTGAATTTATGGGCCTGGCCACTCTTCAAGTATTTCTCTTGGCAGAGATAATCATCACCAGGTAGATGAACTTGACTGTGCCTATAGGAGAGAGAGTGTTGAGCTGACTTGACTGGGTACCTCTGTTTCCCATTCCGTCCTGTTTGCTGCTTCGTGGTTGAAAATGGGAGAGGCAGACCAAGTTTCAGAGCCCAGCACCACCACCACCATTTAGCTGGGTAAGCTTAAGCTTGACCTTGCTCAACTTCAATCCTTGATCTGAAAAAGGAGATTTAAAAAAAAAAAAAAAAAACAGGTTGCTTGGAAAACTAATACACAAAGGTAATTTCTATAAAGCACCTGGCCAGGTGCCTGCAGAACTCAGTTTGTGCCACTTGCCTTTACTTTAACTTAATTTCCTCAAATATAGGTACTATTTATGTAAAAAAAAAAAAATGGTAAAAAGTGTTTACAGTCAAATTTGAAAAGACCTTGGTTAAGCTAATTGAAGCCTGGCGTGGTAGCCAAGCGCCTATAATCCCAGCACTCTCGGGACACAGAGGCTGCAAAATGAGATAGCTCCAGCTGGCCTGGAACTCAGAGACCTTGAGTGCTGAGATTAAATGCGTGTGTCACTATACCCAGCAGAACTCCGAACTTTTAACCTGCTGCTGTATGAAATGTGAATCTCCAAGAAGTGCTCACCTTCAGGCTATCCAGGCCACTGTAAGCATAGCCCTCTCATCATGGAGCATCACTGACGGGCAGTGGGTGATGGCTTAATCTTCACAAAGAGATGCTTAAAATGAAGGAGAATGTATCGATTCCATGTCAGTTTCTCAAATGCCCTTTCTTCTCCTTGAGGGGCATCACCAAGAATTAAGCCCAAATCACACCCCTGCTCTAAGATGAAAGCCCCACTTACCCAAACTCTCCCTTCCTTCTAACATACACCCCAACACCACCCCCCCAGCCACCCTCACTGTTCTCCTTGTTGAGAACAGGTACCTAAAAGAAGCAACTTCAAGAAGAAAGAGGCTATTTTGGATCATAGTAGGAGGCTGAATTCCATCATGGTGGGAAGGCATGGTGAGATCAGTGCCTGAAGCTGCTGGGGGGAGCATGATCCTGCTTGTTCTCTGTCAGATGGGGGTGGGGTAGAAATGAATGAGGAAGTGGGGCCCTGGACTAGAAGCCCAAGTCCATCTCCCAGAAATCTGCCTCATGCAAACAAGTCTCCACCTCCCAAAACAGCGCCACCATCTGATGAGCAAATATTCAAATGTGAACCTGTGGGGGACATTCACACCCAAACCCTAAGGGCTCACATCTCTGTTAATATCCCCAACACTTGCCTTTCTGGAAAGAACTGAGCCAAAAATAAAAATACAGGGAGGACTTGTCTGGCAGTTTTTCAGGGTTTGTCTCAGTTTATGCACCCCCTGCAAATTTACACTAAGCAGGAGTTCTCGTGCCAGCTGCGTAGAACTTTGACTAACTTTGCATGTCCTTGTAATAGAAGCAAACTGAAGACTCGCGTTGCCTACTACCAAAGAAAGAAAGAGAGCATAAAGACACTTAAGACGTAACAGAAACAACTGTCAGAGAAGATCCTGGACTCCCCCAGGCTGCAGCATGACCCTCCAAAATGAGTCCTCCGATCATGGCTTCAGTTCATCAGATTCTGGCGCACTGCAGAACAAGCCAGTTCTCCTTGCAAGGGGTTTTCAGTCTGCCAAGGGAAGGGATTAATATGCGTAACCGTCCTTCCAAAACTATCGGGCATGAAGAGCCACGGTAGACACTTTTGTCCAATAAAGCCCTGCTTAGAGTCCAGCCTAATAGCTCTGTGCTTTGGCGTGTGGACTAGATTCAAGGACAGTTTATCCCTGCATGCAGATGAGAATGTCAGCCGACTCACCTTCACCCGTGTCTCCTGAACCTGGTGGCACACTTAATCCTGCTGCTAAGTCAAATACAAAACATGAGAACGTCAGCTCAGAGCGGCAGCGGATGGGTTGGAGACAGGGAGCTGGGAGAGGAAGAGTTAATTTCTCCTCGATCCCACTTCCCTAAGAGTGCTCTCTGCTCCCTCCAGCCGTGCTCCCAGCTGCGCTCCTCTACTCCTGACAGTGCCTGACTCCAGCCACCTGGCTCCAGTGAGGCAGATGTTATTGCTTCAGAGTGAAGAACCATCTCCTGGGGCTAGCTGGGTGGTTCAGAGGGTGCAGGTGTGTGCTTCCAAGGCTGGCCAGTAGAGTCCAATCCCCAGGACTCACATGACGGAAGGAGAGGACTCCCTCTGGTGGGTTAGCCTCTGACTTTTGCATGTGTGCTCTGGCATGTGTGTGCAGATACAGATACAGACGCAGACACGCATAAATAAATGTTTAGAAGAACACTCTTTAAAAAACGACCATCTGCTGAAAGTCAGACACTGAGAAGCCTTGCGCAGGATTATGTCCTCACACCAGCTCTGGGAATTGCAGCTTTCCATTGGCCAGACATAAAAACCAAGGCTGATAGGTTAAAACACACACACACGAATGCCCAGGGGCAGCACTCATCACCCAGGTAATGCCAAAAGCGACTGAGGATGGCAGAGCTAAGCTGAAATGGATGGTATCAGACCCAGTCATTGTCATGGTGCCCTCCCAGAGCCTGTTAATACCACTGGACACAGGAGCTGTGCTGCTGGCCCTGTTATGATCTTGCATAACCAACTTCTCACTCACGGAGTGCTCCCTGGCACATAGCAAGCGTTTGGATGATGAGAGGTCAGCTCTGCAAGACTATCAGGATTACGTTGGGCCTTTGTAGGAATAGCCATGTGGATTAGTTACTCTTCTGTTGCTGTGATGAAACACCATGACCAAGGCAACTTATAGGAAGAAGGATTCACCTGGACTTACAGCACCAGAGGGATAAGAGTCCATCATGGTGAGAGGCATGGTGGTAGGCTTGGTGGGAGGAACAGGAAGCTGAAAGCTCACATCTTCAAACTACAAGCACAAAACAGTAGAGAGCAAACTGGAAGTAGGCAAGGCATTTTTACTCTGAAACTTTTTTACTTCTTCCAACAGTCCACACCTCCCAAACCTTCCCAAACAGTGCCACCAACTAGGGATAAAATGTTCAAATGTCTACACCTATGGGGGACATTCCCATTCCAATATCGTATCAACTGTCTCCTATGTACATAAAACTAGACAACCAATCAGAGTCTCACATTTATCCACTCTTCCCAGGCAGCCCCTCTCTGTAGCTGGTCCTCTGTCCTTAGGCTCCACATCAGCATTCTTTGCCATCTCTGAAACGTGAGTAATAAATTGTCACCTCTGTCTCTTCTGCCCACTAGGGACCCTCTGGGACAGTTCTCCAACATGTCACATTCCTAGCCTATGACTAGTCTGAACATTAGTGACCATTGTGAAAGCCCAATCCTATAGCCAACTTGAAGAGCATCACCCAAATCTTCAATGTCAGCCTTCTAATGATTCAATATAAATGGTCAAAGTAGACATCAAAATATGCACAACCCTCTTCAGCCCCCGCCCTCCTTCCCTTGACACGAGATCTTGGACACACTACTCTTGATCTCTCATTTCTTCATTTCACACTTGTTTATCACCTTCTCATTCTATGTGAATGATTTTGTCACAGGAAACATAAGCCTCCATGTCATGCCTGCATCCCTAGCTCCCATACCTCAGGTTTCCGGGCTGTAGAAGCATGATAAAGCATTTTCATCCTGTGCTGATTCATATTAATGCAGACACCCAGAGAGGCCTATTCATCTATGTGCATGAAAACCTAGACATGAAAAAAAGATAATTAGTTCTTAGCCCAAGAGGTCCGCAGGGCTCTGCATTACCCAAAGCATGCTGGCATCCTTCCCATACTGCAGAGTCTACAAAATCTACCTTCTAAACTGGAGAAAGGAGCCTGGTGAGGCCCAGACCCCCCACACACACACTGCTGCTGTTTGCTGTTACCACTCAACGCCTGTGTCCATAGCCAGCAGGGCAGAAATTGCCTGTGCCCCACAGGGATGCTGCACGGGGCTTCCAGTGCCACCCGGAGGTCCCTGGGCCGTGTGCAGCCAGCCTCAGGAAGAGGAGACTGGACATCAGACTGGACCGTGCAGGCTGGGCAAGGACACATGTGACAGTGAGTTGAAGAGGGGGGTGAAAGTTGCAGGTGCAGGCTGAGGTGACGCATTCTAACTTCTCTGCTTGCCTTCCAATAAGAATAGGCCAGGGTCAAAGTGCAGGCCCCTATTACAAGCTGTGGAACTTCAGACAACTCATTCATCCCCTCCAGGTCTTTCTTACTCTGTAACTGCAAGATGGGGTCCCTGTGTCATAGGGCCGCCGTGAGGGTTAAGTTACAATACACACAAATTTGTTGGGGCAAGACCTAACACATTGCGGTAGAAGTTATTATTATTCTCTAGACACTGGTCTTTCTGACTGTCTTACTGGGGACATGCCACTCCATCAGCCCCATTCACTTTGCTGTCATTCACTTCTTCAGTGAGCACCTGTTGTGTAGACCTTGACTTCTGTGTGGCCCAAACTAAACTCCTTCAAGGCCGAGCTGTCTCTTCCATGAAGCCTTCCTGGCTCTCCCCAGCAGACATGCCCACTCCTCCTCAATCCCCGGAGCACTCCGTTTCCTCTCTTCCGTCATCCGATACTTTCTCATTCAAGGCAGATGTCGAAGCCCCCTCAAGAAAGAACCAGCGGCTGAGTCGTCTTCGCGTTTCCCACAGCATCCCCCCTCACATGGAGTGTGAAGTAGATAGATAAACAGGTGTGGACTAGAGGAGACCTTAGGCTGGAGACCAAGAGAGGAAGGCCGGACTTCTCACTAATGCCTGTTTGGAAAAGACAGACAGGAGACTAGCAATCGGCAAGCATTGTGTAGAATGGACCAGATTTTTACAAATCCTAATTGTGTGTGTGTGTGTGTGTGTGTGTGTGTGTGTGTGTGTGTGTGTCTGTGTGTGTGTCTGTGTCTGCGTGTTTGTAGGTCAGTAGACAACTTGTAGGAGTTGGTTCTCTCATTCCACCATGTGGGTTTAAGTCATCAGGCTTGGCAGCAAGCAACTTTATCTGCTAAACCATATTGCTAGCTTCTAGAACTATTTTCGAGAAAAAGAAAGAAGAAGGAGAAGAAGGAGAAGAGAAAGAGGAAGAAGGAGAAAAGAAGAAATCCCTTCACTGTAAATACAATGTTTAAAAAGAAAAAAAAAAGGAGGCCCCATACTGTCCACAGCCTTGAGAATCTTCTCTCCCACCTCTGCTCCAGGGTGGGCAGGCAGAGGGATATGCATCACTAAACCTCCAGGGAATGCCAGCACCCGACTGAAGGCAGCCTCTTCCTGTGACCCTGCTGAGTCCTTCCTGAAGCTCAAAGCACCAAGGTCAGATCTCCCTTGCCCTCCTTAAACTCCCCAACACTGTCAAAAACAACCATCTCGCCCCACACTTCACAGTGACCTTGTGAGTACTCCACTCCCCCTGCTGCACCCCCGCCCTCTGCCCCTCTGACACCCCGGTAGAGAGGCAGCCCCTGCCTTCCACAGGCATCTGTCCTGGCTCGGGACTGTCTCCCTTGACTACCTCCCCAGCCTTTCTCCATCTCTCCTCTCACCTCCAGAAGTTATTTCTCCTCTACCTTTCAGACCTCCATCTGGGCTTGGGCAACCTCGGGCAGTTCGTTTAAGTTCTTCTACACTAAGTTAATTTTAGACGCGTCCATATCTCAGATCAGATGTGTGAAGGATCTGCAGAGCAGAGGGCCTACTTTCGCTTCTGCTCAGCTCTCTCTCGGTGCCCCGAAACTGGCACGGTGTAGAGCGGGTGGGTGTTCCACAGGGAGAGAAACATCAGATGAGCGGCGGCCATGTCCCAGGATGAGGGACGCAAACTCCCACGTGGATTCCACTTGTCAGTTTATCTCTGCATGAGAGTTAGCTGCCTGAACACTTTGGCTCTCTAAGGCATGAAGAAGAAACTGTTTCTTAGAACAGAGCTTTGAGGGTCCGCTGCTAACGTGAAGTGACTTGGGAGACGGCGTCCCACCACCAGGCTCCTGGTGTCTACCGCTGAGATTCACAAGCATCATTAACGCGCAGAGACTTCGATTATGATCATTCATGAAGTAGCACTTGTCAGCTGCAGAATGTGGCTGGTAGGCTACCGTGGGCTGCAAACTTACTGATTCCTTCATTCGGCTACTTAAATTCTGTTTATAGTTTGTCATACTGACTTACTGCTGGCGCTTGCCTTCTGGGAACAGAGCATGGCATACATGGGGGGGGGGGGGTCCCCCAACATGTTTAAGAAACAAAAATGCTTTGCTGTGGGACACTGTCTTCTGGGCATGGTATGGCAATGTCGTGCCTGAGCTCACAGCCATTGAGAAGACCTGCACAGGACAAAGCCATCAGCATCTCAGGAGGTAAAGGGGTGCTGAGGAGTTGGGGGCAGTGAATGGCTGCTGGGGGAGGGGGAAACGCTTTCTTCGGTGGTACGACCACTGCTAAGCCGCCCTGCTCCAGTAAATGACCTTCCACCCATACTGCTGTGAGCGATCCTGACGAAACAATAACAACAACAAGGAGACATGAAAGTTGAAGGGGGTCTTGTTGAGAAGAGGGAGGGGACCAGCAGGAGGGGGAGGGGCAAGAGACGGTGAATATAGTCGAAATGCTTTAGATACATGTCTGGAAATGTCATAATGAAACTCGTTACGATGTATAATTATTATATGCTGGTAAAAACTACCATCCTACTGCCTACTTAACCTATCATCTTTCCCCTCGATTTTATCCCCGTCAAATCTCTGCCACAATGGCCTGCACTGACTCTCCCAAAATATCAGAATCTGCTCCGCAGCATTTTCCAGCCACCTAGCTCTCAAAATTGGAGGGGTTGGGGAGGGAGGTGCGGAGAAGGGGCTTCTTCTGCAACATTTCAAACTGCTATCCACCTTTTGCTCGGTTCCCAGGCAAGGAAGCACAAACCATGATCCAGAAAGAGACAAGCTGATCATGTGACAACTGCAAATTGACAAAACAGCTACACGCTGGGACCCCAGGCCAGGCACCAGAACTGACAGAGGAAACAGGGGTCTGGGTGGCAGAGCCGTTCCCTCTGGACCGGCACCACAGAAGACTGGCCAGGCCGGATCCCAGACTTGTGACTGGGCGCCAGATGGCTCAAATTCACCTGTGAGGCCAGGCCTGCTGCCTGACTTCATTTAATTGTGTGTTTTGATCATTTGGCATCTGCAGCCAGGGCCTCTGGCAGCAAATGTCCTTTTCCACCAGAAAATGTACCTGCCGTGGTCGTGTTTGCTTCACTAAGCTGCTGGATTATTTTAAGAACTAAATCTTTCCTGTTACTCTAGTTTTCTCTCCCGGAGTAAATTGCACTCCAAGACTGACAGGAATAATTTGTAGACCGGGCAGGAATCCTCTTATGTGGTGACCTGGCGCCACCTACTGGCCAGTCGCTTAACAGCAGCCAAGAGGACCACAGAGGTCGTCTTGTAGGGAAAATCGCTTTCTCCAAGGGAGTTTTACATGAATTCTCCTTTCCTTACTCACCTGGAACACTTCGCCTGGAAGTCTTATGATCTTTCTATCTTTGAGGCAAGTGAGCTAAGACTCATGGCACCAACAAAGAAGCTGAGCGAGCTTTTTACAGTCCTGCCTCACCCTGTTTCTTTGGCAGCCATCACTTCTAAATGTTGAGTTCACGACAGACAAGTTAATGCTGTCTCCAGGTGTCCCGAGCACAGACGTGGAGAAAGACGGCCCTCCCAAGGGACCTGATGCAACCGTCTGGTCTATATTTAACCTTTTGGACCAAGGTCTCTGAACTTTGGCTGCAAGATTATTCTCACGGTGCTGTGTCATCGTGGCCCTCATCTAAGAGGTAGAGTGTCTCCACTGTGGCCACTAAGAATAGATAGGCTGCTGGCCGGGCGTCGCCCCAAGTCCTTGTTCCTTGCCTGCCCAGTGCATGATGCACAGCTAGTAGCCCTCACCACCTGCTCCAGACTCCTTCTTCCTTGCCGATGTTTGGAGACTGGGGTTTCTTGACCTTGGCACCACTGGGTCAAAGCAGTCTGTGTTACTGTGAAGCGGCCTGCCCACCACAAACATTTAACAGTACCCCTAGCTTTTTGCCCAGGAGATGCCAGTAGCATCCCCACTCCCCAACTCCATCATGTTATAACCACCAAAATATCTGCAGATGTTGCCATTGACACCCTGCAGTGGGGGTATGTGAAACCACCCCTGATTAACAACCTTGTGTCTAGGACTCAAACACCCAAGTCCAGCGGTTTGGATGTGAAATGTCCTCCATAGGCTCGTGTGTTTAAACACTTGGTCCCGGTAGGTGGCGCTGTTTGGGGAAGGTGCATTGGGCATGGAGCCTTGCTGGGGCATGGGAGGCTGTAGGAACGAACCTTTGGGTGTATAGGCAGGCCCTGCTTGGAACTTACTCTCTGATTCCTAATTCTGCCCCTGCTTCCCTGGGTGAGGAACAAGCCACACCACAAGCTCCCAGCGCCACAGGTGTACAGTACCATCATTGCCTTCCCACCATGAAGGACTAAATGCCCTAAATGATGAGTCCAAAGAACCCTCCACTCTCTTCAGCTGCTTCTCTCAGGTGTTTGGTCATAGCAGGGAGAAGGGAACTAGTACACTGGGGGATAAGCAAAATGAAACCAGAAAGGTGAGGAGGAGGGGTGGGAGGAGGAGGAAGGGTGGGGGGAGGAGGGGCGGGAGGAGGAGAGGTGGGAGGAGGAAGTATGAAAGGAGGGGTGGGAGGAGGAAGGGTGAGTGGAGGAGGAGTGGGAGGAGGGGTGGGAGGAGGAGGGGTGGGAGGAGGGATGGGAGGAGGAGAGGGAGGAGAGGTGGGAGGAGGAGAGGTGGGAGGAGGAGGAGTGGGAGGAGGAGGGGGTGGGAGGAGGGATGGGAGGAGGAGAGGGAGGAGGGGTGGGAGGAGGAAGTATGAAAGGAGGGGTGGGAGGAGGAAGGGTGAGTGGAGGAGGAGTGGGAGGAGGGGCAGGAGGAGGAAGGGTGAGTGGAGGAGGAGTGGGAGGAGGGGTGGGAGGAGGAGGAGTGGGAGGAGGGGCGGGAGGAGGAAGGGTGAGTGGAGGAGGAGTGGGAGGAGGGGCGGGAGGAGGAAGGGTGGGAGATGGTAAGGGGAGCAGAAGGAAGGGTGGGAGGAGGAGGAAGGGTGGTGGAGAGGGGTGGGAGGAGTGTTGGGGAGGAGGGGTGGGAGGAGGAAGGTGGGAGGAGAAAGGAGGGAGGAGGAGGGGTGGGAGGGAGCAGAAGGCACTACCACACCACCATTTAACACAAACGAGCTGCCCCAGGCACATAATGGTGAGTCACTGGTCTTCTAAAAAGTACAAACTGCATGCAGGGAACTCCGTGGCCTCCTGTTATTTATCACATGAGTAGTCTATATTGGCTCTCTACGGAAGTGTTTGTTATACATGAAGAAACTGAGGTTCAGAAATGTCAAGTACTTGGCTGAAGTCACACAGCCAGGAGTAGCACACAGCAACCGTAGGAAACCAGATTTCCTGCCCCCAAACAAGAATTAGCACCATCTCCCGATCCGGGACACAAAGTTCTAGAACAGTCTGTTCTCAACCGTGCTGCTCCAGTCTGCCAGCACCGTCCGAACAATCTGTCTGGATTCAGATCTGCAGATAAAGAGGCTTAACTACTCTCCATAAGAAAATCAACCCAACGTTTTCATGCTAGGGATTTGAATTTCAGCTCTGAGAGTTTCTGATTATTCGTTTACAAGATTTAAAAAGAAAAATCTTTATCAGTGGTTTTCAATTTTGCCTTCAAATAAAATCATATCAAGGGCTTTCAAAAGGAATGCCTAAACCGCACCACAGAGTAACTGAATGGGAATCTCAGGCACCTGGTGGCATTCTTTCAGCACTCAGCTAACTCCCATGTGCAGTTAGAATTAAGATCCTGAGACATTCAGATTGTTTCTGCTGAAGGCCACCTCTTCTCCCTCACACGGCCACTAGGCAGTCAGGACACACAGATGGTCTGGTGCGAGTGGGTGGCTGGGAGCTTTCCTGGAGTCTCTTTGTGGGCTCGGCTGCTCTCCAGTCCATGAAAGGATCTCATTTGTCACCACAAAACACCAGAGCCCACGGTCCTTCAGGTAGGGGGAAGCCCTGGGAACAAGGACAGCAGTATCTGCTGGAAGATGATCTTCCTGGCCTGGGTGGACACTTTCTGCTTGATCTTAGAGAGGTTCATTGTAGCCCATGGTCTTACAGGAAACAAGGGAGCTCACCTACCTGAACACAATTCACGCCTCTTGGCAGCTCCCAGAAGAAGGGAATAATGCCCCATGCAACTGATGTGGGGAAGCAGTTTGGGCCACACCACTGGAACTTTGGGCCAGAGTCCATGGCCTCTGTCCCTTCCTGTGCCTTCTGCTGTCACTGTTTGCACAAGTGACCCTCTTCCAGCAAGATGGCTTCACCTGGCACTCACAGGAACAACCAATAATAAAAGAATCCCACGCCCATTGACTCGTGTATGCTTCACAAGGACCCACACAAAAATGGCTCCTTCTTCTTCTTCTTCTTCTTCTTCTTCTTCTTCTTCTTCTTCTTCTTCTTCTTCTTCTTCTTCTTCCAACCCCAAAAAAATTCTCAGTTAAAGGGGAGAGTAGAACATGGGTGACATGAAAGGTGTAGGTAGAATAAAGGGTTAAAGATTTTCATGGGGATAGGGGATTTGGGAGCTCAGATGGCAGGGAATGGATTAGCCAAAAGTATAGGTATATGAAGAAGCCTAATGAAATCCCACTAATTTTAAGATATATAGATGATAGATAGATAGATAGATAGATAGATAGATAAAAGATGGATGGATGGATAGATAGATGATAGATGGATAGATGGATAGCTAGATAGGTGATAAATAGATGGATAGATGATGGATGGATAGATAGATAGATAGATAGATAGATAGATAGATAGATAGATAGATAGATATTGAACAGAAGTACCCTGCATGAGTAAATAATGCTGTTCCCAAAAGACATGTTATTACATGAAAATCTCAGTGCCAGCAGGCATACCTCCCTATGAGTTACTGGTTAAGAAGACCCCAGAGGTACCCAGAACAACACAGGCTGCTGCTATTGCTCTTAGATGCCCACCTGCTGTGGATATCACTCTGTTTAAATAAAATGCTGATTGGCCAGTAGCCAGGCAGGAAGTATAGGCGGGACAAGCAGAGAAGAGAATTCTGGGAACAGGAAGGCTGAGTCAGGAGACACTGCCAGACGCTGCCATGAGTACCAACATGTAAGACACTGGTAAGCCACGAGCCATGTGGCAAGGTAGATTTACAGAAATGGGTTAATTTAAGATATAAGAACAGCTAGCAAGAAGCCTGAGCCATTAGGCCAAACAGTTTAAGTAATATAAGTCTCTGTGTGTTTACTTGGTTGGGTCTGAGCAGCTGCAGGACTGGTGGGTGAGAGAGATTTGTCCTGAGTGTGGGGCAGGCAGGACCAGGAAAACCTTAGCTACACCCACCTACATGGTAAGACCCTATTGCTGAAGACACCACTCACATTTGATGCTCAACATAGAAAAATCAACCGTGAACTGACCAGGAAACTGCTGGCTAGCTCACCGTATAGTGCCAGAGGTGCCATGCGGGCCCCTGGAGGAGAAAAGTCACCAGTATCAGTATACGACTGTGAACGTTGGATGCAGCAACAGGCCAGAGAGCAGAGCGTGCCCGCGGGAATATAATGGCACAACAGCTAAGCAGGTAACCAACCACTCTCTGATTGGATGTGAGGCCCGCTCCACAGGAGGGATTTCATGCCTGGTACTGTAAACCTGGTCAAAGCCCATGACCAAGGAGATCATAGGCACTGTGGTGGGGGGGAGGAGAGGGTATAGGTACCCACTATTGTTTTGTTTTTTATTTATTTTTTTAAGATCGTTTATTTACTATGTATACAACATTCTGTCTCTATCTCATTACAGATGGCTGTGAGCCACCATATGGTTGCTGGGAATTGAACTCAGGACCTCTGGAAGAGCAGGCAGTGCTCTTAACCTCTGAGCCATCTCTCCAGCCCGTACTATTGTGTTGTTGTTTTGTTTTGTTTTGTTGCTGGATGGTCATGCTATCAAACTACCTTCTAACTATGTATGCTTATGCTATAGATTCACGCTGGCCTCAACTCTGGTCAGAGAAGCTTCCTTTTGCAGTGGGTGGGGTTCCGTGTGGAGGGACATAACAGGTCAAAGCACCGAGTATAAATAACTGAGTGCTCAGCTGTGGGTAGATCATCTGCACCGACCTCCCAAGATCCAACGCGCAGGGGACTTCAAAGGGACAGACAGAATGGAAGAGCCAGCAGGCAGGAAGGAGAGCCTTGAAGCACTGACTTAGGGGCAGGACACGGCTGTGCTTGCATGAAATCACATTAACGTGGCTACCTGCGCATGCCCTAGTGGATGACCCCACACCCAAGTGTGCATGGGCAGCACTAATGGGTTCAAGGGGTAACTGATAACAAAAATAAAAACAGAGGAGGTGGAGCTGGGAGGACAGAGGGGCGGAGGCACTAGAGGGAGCTAGAGAGAGGCGGTAGACAAGTGGACCGAATCAACAGCTGCATAAGCATATGGAACTCTCCAAGAATGAAAATACCGTTTAAAATAAATAAACCAACAGAAAAGAGTCGATGGGGACGAGATTCCTAAGACGTTAGCACCTGGGGATGCCAGGCATCCTTACTGTATCATAGAAGTGACGCAGGAAAAAAAAAAAAAATCCTGGAATACAACAAAAGCAAGCGTCGCGCAGGGGTGGGGGAGAGGGGGACATTCTGGTGAGTCAGGACGGAGGTGTCAGCTCCACCCTCCCTCTCTAAAGGAAGGCGGACCAGGAGGCAAACGACCTCCGGCTGTGGGGAGGCCCCAGGCCTGCCGTTGCGCAGGTCGGCCGGTGGGAGGCGCTGGCGCCGCTCCGGTCGTCTCTGGCGGCTGCTAGGGAGGGGGGACCCGAGCCTCCCACGCCCGGCCTTGGGACTGTGGCCAGCGGGACCTGGACACCGCCCTGCGCTGTGGCCGACACGTGGCACCCCAGTCCGCCAGCCGAGCCTGGGTCCAAGGTCCTGGCCTGCGCAAGGGCAGGGGCGGGGGAGACTCCCAAAAGGCAAGTTCTCGGCTGCTTTGCGGTCAGAGCCCGTCTCCGTTTCCTGTGAATGCTAGGACGCCCTGTGAGCACAGGCACTGGGGGTGGAGGGCCAAGAACCTTTTCTGAACTCATGGATTTCCCAGACTCCGAATTTTTCACCCAGATCTCGGGGCCGGGGCCTGTTAAAGGACTGTGCCTAGAACAGTCAGGATCCCCAGACTGGAGGCCACCTGAAGCGCGTCTGCGAGATGAGTAGAGACAAATGTACCTCCACTTAGAAAAACTTAGAACAAAGAAGAAAAGGAACGTAAACTATGTCATTAGGAAGGCCTAACTGGTTATAACACTGCTGCATTAAATAAAATATATAATTATAATGAATTTCCCCTATTTTGTTAGTGTGGTTTTAGCTTATCAGAATGGAATGCTATCCAAGGTGCCTCGGGAACCCTGTGAATCCATTTTACCAAAAAGGGCAAGAGGAGGAAAAAAGAAAGTTCCCAAGAAATCTTTTCCGGAGCCACCGTAATAGCGTGCCGCTGTGACTAAGACACCCCCGAGGGGGGGGGGGGGGAGCCGAGCCCACACTGTGCGTCTACTAACCGGCTCTTAGTGTCTGCCTCCTGTTAAAACCTCTGCTTAAAACCCCAACTCAGCATCATAGTGTCCTGCCCTGCCATCTCAGTCAGGCACCTTCGCCTGGGGAGAGGTCTCTGACCAGGGAGCTCCTCAGAGCCGCTGTGGGCGGCAGCATGGAGCTGTCTCCTGCCATACCCTCGTGTCACCTCGGCTGGCTGACCAGTCCTTATCCTTCTGCCCCAGCAAACACCGGCACGTGTTTGTGTTTTGGTTTTGTGTTTTCCTTTTTGGACCTTTCAACTCCATAAATTACGTGGAAGCTGAACACACCTTGGACCTTTGGGTTTTCTAACTCTTAGGCCCTTTTGTGAAAGCTCAGCATGAATAACCTTCCCAGACTAGTTCATCCAGAACGCTGGGCCAGGAACTCTCTGCCTCTCCCCCAGCTCCTGGGCGTTTCAGAGAAACCATTCCTTCCCGCTCTCTAGACCCACCGACCATGCTCCATCCTCCCGTGCAGAAGGTTCAGACTGGGGCTGGAAAAAGAACTCAGCACTCACTGCTCTTACAAATGACTCAAGATCCAGTTCAGTTCTCAGCACCTTCAACTCCAACCCCAGGGGCTCCAACAGCCTCTTCTGACCTTCATGGGCATTGTATTCAACACATACAGATAGACACATGTATGCATAATTAAAAATAAAAGCAAAATCTTTTTTTTAGAGTTCAGAATGCCTTACGTCTGGTGTGTGTGGTCTGTATTTTGATAACCTGGGTTTTGGATACTTAGTTTAAACACTACCAACCTAGACTCTACTTTTGTTGTCTGCCTTTGAAGAGAGATTTCACAGGCAGAGTGAGGCAATGTGCGCTCAAATATTCACTTCAGGGGTCAGAGCCGATCCTTCTGAACGGATCCGAGATTTTCAGCCATCATACAACAAAATGATGCTGGGTTGAAATCCCTTCCATCTTTAAGATGAGGTGCTCATCTGCAAAGTAAGAAGTGTGAGGCTTGCCGGGCGGTGGTGGCACACGCCTTTAATCCCAGCACTCAGGAGGCAGAGCCAGGAGGATCTCTGTGAGTTCCAGGCCAGCCTGGGCTACAGAGCGAGATCCAGGACAGGCGCCAGAGCTACAAAGAGAAACCCTGTCTCAAAAAAACAAAACAAAACAAAAAATACAAAAACAACAACAACAAAAAAAAGTGTGAGGCCTCAGACGTGCCCTCTGAAGTTTATTTCTATCCTGCAGAGTATTTGTAAGAACTATTGGTAAAGAAAGGGATAGGGGCGGACCTGTGCGGGGACAGAAGGAGAAGGATAAACAAGCCTGAAAATGGACTTCCAGAACCTGAAGATTCCAGAATCTTCCATAAAGATGAAAGAGCAAGAACTGGAGAGGCTGGGGAGGTGCAGAGTGAGTCGGTGTGCCTAGAAAAAAGAAAGATGCAAAAAGCAAGCAAAAACCTGTCCAGAGTGCATTCATCCCCATCTAGAGCAGGCCCACATGGCCTCCGAAAGCCTTAGCCACCACAGTGTGCTATGCTTGTTCTCCTGAAACTGAGCATCCCACAGAGCTGATCGGGATCTGGAGGACTGCCAGAACCTCACTTCCTTTCTTAGTTATTCTTTTTTTTTTTTTTTTTCCGGGTGTGCATAGGTATTTTGCCTGCATGTAAGTATATGTACCAAATGTATATGTGATGCCTGCAGCAGCCAGAAGAGGACATTGGATCCGCTGGAACTGGAATGAGAGGCAGTTGTAAGCTGCTGTGTGGGCACTGGGAACTGAACCCAGGTCCTGCGGAAGAAGTGCCCTTTATTTCTGAGCCATCTCTCTAGCACACACACACACACACACACACACACACACACACACACACACACACACACACACACACACACACACACACTTTGGTTCTTGACTCCTCCTGTGGTTCAGAAGCCACAGCCCTCACAGAAGCAGGGATACTGTTTTGAGATGGACCATTGGCTGCCTGATCTGTGCGTTTCCTCATGCCAAGCCCAATCAAAAGGCCCGCGCCCGCCGCCCGCCCCCCCCCCCGCCCCTCGCCCGCCGCCCGCCCCCCCCCCCCGCCCCTCGCCCGCCGCCAGCCCCGCCCCCCGCCCCTCGCCCCTATCTTCCAGAGTGGTATAGCAAGGCTGAGAAGCGGGGTCAGGAGATTTCAAGAAGAAGCATACAGAGGTGGCAGATCAGAGGACCCCAAATGCAATGTAGTTGTGTTTATTAGCCTTGCTGAGCCCAAACAACAGGTGATCAGAGCTGAGCCTGCTTGTCTTCAGTTCATGGGCTTCTGGCCATCTGTCTTCCAGAGGGCTTACTGAGGAACCAGTCATTCACAGGCAACAGGAGAGTGGAGTGAGCTGCTTAAGCAAGCTGGCTGAATCATGCTAGATTTCCCACTGCCAAACATTGAGATCAAACGATGCACCAGTGTAAGCCAAAGCTGATTTATTACCCCAGGTTGAAGGGATGTCGGTGGACTCCAGGCAGGTATGCACACAAGAGCATGCCGTAAGCCAGGTGCGGGGTCATGTGGACTGTGGTCTCCCCACAAAAATGCCGCCCATAGACCAGCTCCTGTTTATTCAGTACACAGCAAGATTTCCCAGAGAGAGACCACACACACTGGAGTTAAGCTCTGCCCACCCCACCCCCCTCCACCCAGGCTCCCTGACTGTCTGAGACCCACCCTCAGCAGCCAGCAGCAATTTTCACTTTGTGAGGCCATCTCCTAACTCTGGTCTCAGCAGCCAGCTTGACCAAGAGGTCACTGTTGGCTTCTGCCTGGGGACTTCTGCTCTGCCACTTGCCTTATCCCAGCACTACGGGCGTGGGGATTCTGCTTCCTCTTGCCCCGGGGACCCGGGGACCACACTCTGCCTTTCTTCTTGGTACCAGACCCTCTCGATGTTTTCTGTCTGCTTGTGGGAGAAGCTGGCTTCTTGGGGGAGCCCTTCTGAGATGCAGCCCGGTCTGAAGCCAAGGTTGCGTTGGATGACCTCCCAGCCACTTTCTGTGACTCCTCCTTCTTCAGCAAGTCCAAAACTGTGGCTGGAAGGTAAGCATTTATTCAGTGAGAAAGCTATGGCCTGGGAGGCGGCTGTAAAGGACGTGCTAGGGGACCCCACAGCCTCCTAATGAGGGGCCATGCTGACTTCTCCAACTGGCCTCCAACGCTCAGGCTCAAGCAATCCTCCTGTCTCAGCCTCCTGAGGAGCTGGTACTGTAAGGGCCACCACACCCAGCTTGCCGTGACAGCAATTCTCTGTATTGATATTGCTTTAATGTCCTTCTCTGGCCTTGCAGTAAATGCCTCCTTTGTGGACTGGGGTCACCCCAGAGATAAGTGGTTCTGGGATGTCTGCCTGAGATGGTATCCTTCCTCTTTCAAGTCTTCGTGACTCCCCATTTTACCATGAAGAATCCTTCTCTTCAGGCTCCCTCACAGTGCCCTGCATAGCCTTCTGGACCAGACCCTCATGATACACTCATTTCTCTATGTCCTCCTCCCATTTGACTTGGAATGTGTGTAGGTCAGAGATGTTGAACATCCATTGCTATAGCCCCAGGCTTAGCACAGAACCTGCTGCAAAGTACTAATAATTATTGTCAAATGCATGAACACATAAATAATTACATGGATGGATGGATGGATGGATGGATGGATGGATGGATGGATGGATGACTGGAGAATAACAGATCAGGGTAGAAGCAGGTATCTCTCCCATTAACTCTGGTCTGCGGTAGAGATGTGTACCCTGAGCTACAGGTGAACAACCCTCATAACTCGTAAGAGAAACTGTGATCACGGAGCTCAAGATGGCTCAGCCGTTAAGAGAATTTGCTGCTCCTGTTAAAGACCCAGATTCGGTTCCCAGCATCCACACAGTGTCTCACAACCAACCGGAACTCCAGTTTCAGGGGATCCAAAGCCCCATCCTGGACTCTGTAGACTCCTGCGTACACACAGTGCACATATATAAATGCAGGCAAAACATCCATACACATAAAACAAAATAAATCTCACAAAAAGAAAACCAAGAGAGTCTGACCCTCCACCCTGGGGGTTTTCTAAGGCTGTGACTGCACCAATGACTAACACCAAAACTCAGAGAGGGACTCACTGGCGAGCGGCCGGAAGCGGATCTTCTTAGTCTTGGTCTTCACGGGCACTGGCTTGTATCGGCACTTGCCTGGCGGGGCGCGCCTAGAAACACAGGCAGAGAGGGTGATGACTGGGAAGACAGTTCGGGAATCAAGATCACCATGGGGTGGACATTTTAGAACTGGGGTGGGCCCTTTCTTGTGCACAGGGCTGCATGGATGTGACAGGACTGTGCTCTGAGCTCAGACAGAGAGGAGAAAGGGTCCTCGGGGCCTTCAGGAGGCAGCACAAAAAGGAGGTCAGCACAGTGACAGGCACAGCTCAGTCCACATCAGAGCAGCCCAGGACACTGTGCAAAGTCTCCAAGTGTGCTTCTATGAAATGTAATAATAATAATAATAATAATAATGGTTTCCAATGGCTCACAGGGAGATAGTGAAGCTCAGTGTGCCTGGCACACCATAAGTGATTGGTGAAAAATGAAGTTTAAAAGAAAGAAAAAAACACTTGGACAAGGCCCAGCACATCAGAGGATGATAGTGATGATGGTGCTGATGGTGGTGATGACAGTGATGATGGTGGTGATGATGGTGATGATGGTGGTGGTGGTGATGATGGTGGTGATGGTGGTGATGACAGTGATGATGGTGGCGATGGTGGTGATGATGGTGATGGTGGTGGTGGTGGTGATGATGGTGATGGTGATGATGGTGATGGTGATGGTGATGACAGTGGTGATGACGATGGTGATGATGATGGTGATGGTGATGATGGTGATGGTAACAGCTGTTGCACTGGCAATGGTGAATCACTTTGAGGAAAACCCCTTCAAAGGTCTGGCACAGACCCTAAGTATGGCCCACCTCTCCGGCCAGCATCACGCTCATTCTTAAACTGCACGAGCACAATTCCTGAAACAAGTGGGGCTTCGGGCACTGAGCTGGACCCCCCAGCTGGTCCTTTCTGCCGCCACCACTCTGCTCCAGCTTTCTCTCCGAGGTCACGCTCACCCCACGTAGGCCAGTGGCTTAACTCGACTGGCTTGCTCTTCTGTCTCCTTGGCATCCTGTGAACAGGTGTGTGTGTACACAGTGCTTGCTGTGGCCCCCGGTGCACAGTGACAATAAATGCCGTCACAAAAAGAGGAGGAAAAAGCCGGTCTTCATGGCTCACACCTACACTCCCAGCACTCAGGAGGCTGAGGCAGGAGGACTGCCTTGAGTTCAAGACTACATAATGAGTACCAGGCCAACCTAGACAATAATACGAGACTCCCCTCTCAAAAAAAAAAAAAAAAAAAAAAAAAGTTTACAACTGCTTTCTGTCTGGCTTTTCACAGCTGTTCTTGGGAAAGAGGGATTATCTCCTAGCACACTTAATCATTGAAGTACCACGGGAGGGGAAGCCAGGTTCACTCTGGAGGCTTTAGTACAAAGGACAGAGCTCCCTGTCCAGGCACCATCACCCACCCAGAGTACTCCAGAGGCTGAACTAACTGCTCAGGCCTGAGAACAAGAGCTGTGCAGAGCAACAGACCACGGAGGAGGGTGGGTTCACCCTGTGCCGGTCCACACTCTACAGCCTTGGGGACCAACCAAACCTCTCCCAGATGAGATCACTTCTGAGATCACACAGATGCAGAGCCCAGTTGTGAAGTGAAGCTAGGCTGGACCCTGAGCGACGGCTAGACCTATGTGTCAGCTATCCGCTGAGCTCCACCCTGGGTTGGGGAAACAAGCCTCAGAGGGAGCGCCTATCTGCAGGTCCAGCTATGAGCTAATTCCTAAGAAGAAAACACCACCAAATCTCACCTTGACGGGTCGACAAATTTGTAAATAGATCCATGTGGTGCGTAGGCACTTGGGTAGGAGGTGGCCAGGAAATACAGCTCCCCTAAAGAAACAGGAGTGAGTAACCAGAACACCATATCATCAGGGCCGAGACACGTCTGGACACACAGAAAACAGCCTAATGAAGCTGTGGAGCTAAAATGCTGTGAGCACTGGGCTGCAGGCTTCTTGGGGGGAAGTTCACCTTTAAATCCCCAAAGACTATCTCAGACCCGGTAGAGGTCACTCTGTGTGTGTGTGTGCTGCTGAATCCAGCAGGTTTTTCTCCATCACTTCTTTACTCCTGGAAACATCACCTCAGTGAAGTTCCACCTGCTTCTCAGCCACTTACACAGGCAAGGCTTGGGTGCAGGCGGGGGGCCATCCGCCAGTCACTTTACTCTGTCCCTTCATCCCTGTTTCCTCCCAGCCTAGCTTTGGCATTTTCTTTCTCAGTCATTGGGTTGCTTATTTCTTTGTGACTATCCCCACCCTTCCAACCTTTCTTCTTGGTCTTCTCCACACACCCCCATCCCCAACAACCCCATGCATACTCTCCAGTACCACTTTTTAGAAAGGGCCATGTTTCCTCCCAGTCCTTGCCTTTCAGGACACATCTTCATTCCTGTCTCGAAGATGCTACCAGGTTTCACCTGGCGTGGCACTTGTCTGTGAGGAGCATGGCTGTGTCTGAGGGTGAGCCTAGGCTCCAGTGTTATATCGGTAATTCTGGACACAAATTCTCATAACACCAGTTCTTAGCTGTGCTACCCCAGGTGACCTCCCAACCTACATACATACCCAGCTAGTCATTCATCTATAAGAGAGAGTCACAGAGCTGGGCGGTGGTGGCGCACGCCTTTAATCCCAGCACTTGGGAGGCAGAGGCATGCGGATCTCTGTGAGTTTGAGGCCAGCCTGGGCTACCAAGTGAGTTCCAGAAAAGGCGCAAAGCTACACAGAGAAACCCTGTCTCGAAAAACAAAAAAAAAAAAAAAAAAAAAAGAGAGAGAGAGAGAGTCACAGCGTCTCAAAGAAGCATAGAGTAACAACCAGTTACCAGCGCTTCATGTGGGGGAGAGGAAGGAGGATATGTATATGCTCGTATGAGTGATGTGCACATGTATGCAACAGCATGCAGAAGTCAGAGGTGGACTTTAAGTCTCTTCCTTGACTGCTCTCCACATTATTTTCTGAGACAAGGTCTCTTGTGCAATCAGGACCTCACAAATTTGTGTAGGTTGGCTAGGCCACTGAGCTCCCACGGTCCACCAGCCTCTGCCTCTCCATCCCTGAGATTACAGCTGCACACCAGTTTTTACCTGGGTGTTGGGGAACTGAACTCAGGTCCTCATGCTTGCACGCAGGCACCTGACAACCGAGCCAGCTCCCCAGCCCTCTCCTCCTTCTTATCTCCAGGGCAGGTGCCTCAGCAGCGCTGCCAACATGACACAATGCGAAGCAAATTGCACTGTATTAAATTCATGTACACGGCTCATGTGACTTTCTGTCAGCCTTAAGGAAGACAGCTGTGAAGCCGCAAATGTGACAGTTCTATGGCTTCCTTTAACAGCTTTTGTCCTCAGATCTGTGGAGAACAGACGATGTGTTTCTCTGCAGTGAGAGGCTCTAAGGCTTTGCCGAGTCTGCTACCCATGGTGACAAGTATTGAAGACACTATGGCTTCACATACTGATAAGATAGTTCTATAACTGTTCTGAGAAGGGGTCCAAGGAATGGGGACACATCCTACAATTTGTACTATCTGACTCGAAACGCCAAACACCTTCAGACATCATCAGACAAATGAGCTGTCTTCCGATAGTTTGTGTGAATGCAGGCCACTCTCTGGCAAGAACCCTCCAACCCATACAGAAACTCCAAAGCTGGGGGCGGGGCTGTCTTACTTCAGTTCACGGTACATGACTACAGCCTGTGTAATGTATATGTTACAAGCATGCTCTAGATTTCCAGTTCTATCTTTAGGGGGGAAATACAAAGGGCAAATTTTATCTACGGTGTCCAGCTAACCTTTTAGTATCTCTTTTACATTTTATTTGTTAATTTTGTGAATGTGAGGGGCATGTATACCACGGCACATGTGTGGAGGTCGGAGAACAATTTGCAGGGATCGGTAGTTCTCTCCCCGGGTCCTGGGTTCGAACTCAGGTGGTCAGGTGTCAGTGGCACCTTTACCAGCTGATCTATCTTGCCAGCCCCTTAGTATCTATTTTACGCAGAGAGAGAACTCTAACACAGTGGGACTCGCTGCAAGCATGCTTGCTTAGGCCAGTCCTTACCTAGGTCAGCTTGCAAAGTGGCCCCTGGGTAGCTGGGGGCCAGCCAGCCACTCAGCCTCGCTTCCATTACACTGGGTGTCAGGTCTCAGAGCTCGTGAGTAAACTGAGGCAGGAGCGGAGGCAAGAGTCTAGTTCCACTGAACAAACAGAAAGCTGCAGCTGAGCAGGAGACAGTGACCTTCCCATCTGAAAGCTTCTCGGTGGGGAAGAATACACAGTGAGCATGAGGTGGAGCCTGCTTTGCTAAGTGCTTTGCTAAATGCTTTGCTAAGTAAGGCACAAGAGAAAGGAGCTCACCTGGGGGAGCTTCTCTGGTCTCAGGGCTGACCTGGGGCAAAACCTTGGCCAAGACCCACTTCCCAGAATTCAGCCAGGGACACTAGCCTCGTTTGCCAGGAGTCTGACTGCTTTGAAAAGCATCCTGTTTTCTCCTTCTGACAGATGCCTACAGGCTCTACAAACCAAACCTCCTAAGCCAGGGTTCGGTGCTGTTTCAGAGAAGCAAGGCACAGAAGACACACACCTCTAGGCAGGCCAGCCTCTGGGGTTCCGGCTCTGTCTACCTTCTGGGAAGATCCAGCAGAGAAGCCCCCCCTAGGGTGGACGGCTTACACGAATCCATCTTCTCTCCACTCAGCAGACTCCTGACAGCCTGTGGTTTCTCTGCTTCTTTCTGGATTTGGATTCCCAATTTGTAACTCATATAGACTTCTTCTATTTAAAAATCCTGAATTTCCCAAAATACCCTCTGCTGATACAGAATGTTCTTCTCAAAGTATTCATCTAGCAGATAGGTGAGAGGAAAGGAAAGGAGCTAACTGGATGTCTTTATTACTTGCTCAAGCTAGGTTTCTGTGCAGCCACCCCGAAGCCCCAAGTGGAAAGAGGCTAAACTCGGGGACTCTCACAGCCCTGGCTTCACACCTATAGAGAATCCCAGGTGTCTATAACTCACAGATACTGGTCTTTGCTTTTTTTGTACTCTCTCTGTCTCTCTGTCTTTGTCTCTGTCTCTGTGTCTCTCTATATTTCTGTGTCTGTCTCTGTCTGTCTCTCTGTGTGTGCATGCATACGTGTGTGTATGTGTGTACGTGTGTGCATTTGTGTGTGTGTGTGTGTGTGTGTATGTGTTGTGTTGTGAGACAAGATCTCATATATCCAGATTAGTCTCAGACTTGCCCTGTAGCCAAGGTCAAGCTTGAATTTCTGATTCTCCTGCCTGCATTCCTGGTTACAGGAATGCACCCAGGACCTCAGGCTCTCTAGCAACTGAGCTACATCCCCAGCCTAAGATGTCACCTTACTAGGTTTTTGCCATTTAAGCTTGGTTAGATAAAATATCCTGTGCATACTTAGGTAATCAAAGTGGAATTTCTTTAAAATGTTCAATTTTAACCTTTCAAAATGAAACATTAACTAATGGAATACTGAAATTAAAAATGAGTTCTCTGGCTATATGTTTTTAGGAGCATGCATGTTCCTCAGACATGAATACATATCTTAGCTTCAATCATAATGATGTCCTTAGCATGCACCTCACCGCTCTGTTAACTGACTGTATACCTTGCTGCCTACCCACACCCCCCATACACCTTTTACATCCAGATCTCTTTCCTTACAAACTCTGGCAGAGTCAGGAAGACCCTAAGCCAATCAGTGCACACAAATCTCCTAGACCATCCAAGAGAAGAACAGGCTGCACATGTAATCTGACCCACTGGGCCTTGCCCACATTCTCATCCTTGTTTTAGAATAAAGTCAGCAGAAGGGCACTACATGAACCTCTCCAAAGTCAGAGATGAAAGCACAGACCCGGAGGTGTCCCTCACAAAGAGGTATGCTCTTTCACCACAACACGGTGGCGTGTGGGACAATCAACAGTCAACCCTTTTCCTCCCTGGTGACACTGAAATGTCACTGCATCACCTGCCGCTGAGGTTACTAATTACCCAGCATGTTATCTAACTCAGCTCAAGGACCGCCGCCGTGAGAGAAGTGACAGTCACTGTTCAAATGACAGCCAGCGTGCAGCCGGTGCCCGTGGTTATGGAAGAACAACCCAGCAGGACACAAACGGGTTACCCGCTTCGTCTTCCGCAAAGGAGATGATGAACTTGCTGTAGGTGCTGATCAACCCCGGGAAGGCACAGGTTGCGTTGCCCAGGCAGACGTCTCGCTTCCTCCATTTCTTGGTTTTCCTATCTTCCTGCAAAGCCATAAGTCGACTAGATGAAAAATAAAACCTTATGGTGTAGGAATCCGTATTTCCACTCCAGAGATTATTTCCCCACCAAGAATCAGGGATCCATAAATACTAGCACAGGGTCTTAACTGAGCCTGGTGAAGTACACCTCTAAGAGGCAGGAGGATCACCATGAGTTTGAGACCGTTCTGTTCTACATAGAGAGCTGCAGGTCAGACGGGAATAGCAATACCCTGTCACACACTAAAAAACCAAACAAATAAATAAATACTTCCTTACCCACTCATGAAGTCCCCGAAGATGTAGAGGCCATTGAGATTGGGGGATTCACACCCACGGTAGACATACCCTCCAGTGACCGACTTTCCCACCTCATGGCCATAAGCATAGATGGGCAGAATGTCATCTGTCAGGACCAAGACAAAAGAGTAGAGATCTGCCTGAGCGAAGAGTTCTAAGGAATCAAAAGTGGGCTTCTTAATGAAACTGACTGATTGAGCTTTCGGCCATTAGTAAGACAGACAACTGAGTCAAGTGTTTTTAGGTTGTTTTTATTTTGTATTTCTCTCAGCACGGCATGCAAGCCTCCCTGACACCTGGTTCCCCTCTTAGACTCTCAGGCCAGGTCCTAGGTGTCAGCATATGGGAAGGTAAGACATGGGTGGAAGTGGAAGGGTCAGTAAAGCCCAAAGCCAGCCTGGGTTATGTGAGACCCTACCTCAAAAGGAGGAGGAGAGGGAGAGCGAGAGAGGGAGAGGTGCTAGTCAGTCTTCAACTTGGAAGGGGTGGAGCTCCTAAATACCCCTTGATTGTTGATTTTGAGGGGCTGCTCTCTTCCTTGTGTATGTGGAAACCCATTTTAGCGGATGTCCCAACGGGGAGACTGTTTTTAGTTCATGCAGCCATGAAGTGAGCTCTACCAGTGGTTCTTAAAATAGTATGCCGAAAAGCCACTCAAGGAACATCTTTAAAGTACAGTTAGTCCCTGTACCCCAGCTCACCCAAAAATGTACGTGCATTATGCCTGGCACACACCATATGAATCCATCTTTTTAAAAAATGTTTTACATTTACGGGTGTGAGCACTGGTCGTGAGGAAAGCTTTCAGGAGCTGGTTCAAGTCTTTCATCACATGGGTCCCAGGATCAACTCGGGTCACCAAGTTTGGCATCAAGCACCTTTACCTACTGAGCCTTCTCACTGGCCCCAAATCAATGTCAGTTGGCTTTGTTTTCTATTTCAGAGTTGGTCAACATTCCATTCCACAAAACAGAACTAGTGTTCCAGAGAGGCGAGCAAAGGAAGTTGCTGCAGAGAGAAGGGTTTTGTGAAAACAGAAAGGCTGCGCATTCCTAGCACTGAGGAAGCTGAGGCTGGAGGATCACGGATTCAAGGTCAGGTCAGGGTCGGTTCAGGCTTATACGGCAGCCACATAGAGAGAGAGCAATATAGGAAAACACCTGATCCGCTAACATTAGGAAGCTACTCCCCACCCCCTGCAGGGTGTCCGGCTGGCCTTGAACTCCCTGTGTAGCCCGAGTTGGCCCTGAAGTCACAATCCTCCAGCCTCTGCCTCTAGCACTGGGATTCTAGGCAAGTACTACCACACCCAGCAGAGATGGACTTTCTAACAAGCATGGCCACAGTGTGTCTGGTGCCACTGTCGGGGGCAGCAGAGGTACCACCCCACAACCCGGCAACAAGTTACCATGGAGACAACCTTCAGGGTACTCGGGTTGTGCTCCCCCACCTCCACTGCCAACCTAGTCAGCTCATTACTTACCCAAGGAAGCATTACGACAAAGTTTCTTATCATAACATTCAAATCCTTCCTTCGCCCTCCAGCCATAGTTCCCGCCTTTAACGATGAGGTCAACTTCTTCAAACTTGTTCTGGCCCACATCCCCACAGAACATCCGCCCTCGGCCCTGGCGGGTGACTGGGTCCCCTCGGTCCACGGCACAGCGCCACATGTTTCTGACCCCGTAGGCGTAGACGGCAGGGTGGGCACCCGGCTCAGACACAAAGGGATTGTCCAAGGGCACTCGGTACCGCCGGCTATCTGTGCCTGCTCCATTCACGTCAATCCTCAACACTTTCCCCAGCAGGGAGCTTCTAAAAGACAAAAAGCCGAGAAAGAGGCCCTGGGTGAGCAAGAACTGCAAAGGACCTGAGGAGAGAAGAGGGGTGGGGGTGGGGTGGGTGCAGGACAGGCCGAAGCTGGCGCCAGGAGAGCTGGAAATCCAGGGGAAAGTGACCTACTTGGTTCTTTTAAATCTATACAAGATGTTTAAGAGTTCCTCACCTCTGGCTCAAGGTTATCTCCTAGAGAACATGACACCATCCTGCACCACGTGACCCTGAGTAAACGGCAGCTTTTGTTTTCTATCTTAATGATGGGTGCTTCCCAATTTGGTCTAATATTATAAATTTGAAAATAAATAATGGTTTTCATTTTCCCCAGATAGAAAAAGAATAGACTATTTTTGGAGAGGCTCTTCCAATGAGTTTGACTGCTGGGCTGCACTCTCCTAGCGCGTAGGTAAGGAACACTGTGTGGCATTGCTGTCGTAATACTTTTTAATGAGCTATATTATGCACATGGTTCTTGGTGAAATCCCTGAATGACAGCATTCAGCAGACACTAGCTTAGTGTGATTAACGTTAATATTTTACTCCTACAAATAGTGGGAGGAAGTGCTTCCTGAGCACAAAGGGCAGAATGGCACGGAGGGGCTCTGACACCAGTGTCCCAGTCCCAGGGTCCCTCACTTACCTACTGTGCTTCTTTCTTGTGGCTGTAAAATGCAAACCATAATCCCTACACTTCATGGGAGTTTTTCATACATGTTTCCAGGAGGCCTGGTACTGATGTCATAACAATGAAAACAGATTACATTTTTCTTGCCCTTGAAGCACATCATGTTCTCAAGTATAATATACAATCTGACTGAAGCAGTCACTGTCAACATACTGGGCACTCAGTATATATCAGCTCTTATTAACTGGCTTCTCATATGTTTCAGGACCTAGTACAGAGACTGGGACACACTGCTCAACACTACTGTTAAGCCAAATCAGATGGTGGTTGTCATAGAGCATCCTGATAACATACATTTAAATTTTAAATTCTTTTCTACACAGCACTGTAGTAGTTATATTAATATTTGTTTTCTTTATCTATCTACTGAGACAGGGTCTCGCTCTGTAGCTCTGACTGTCCTAGAACTCACTGTGTAAACCAAGCTGGCCTCAAACTCACAGAGATCCACCTGCCTCTGCCTACCAAGTGCTAGGATTAAAGGTATATGCCACCACACCTAGCTACATTAAGCATTTATAATATTAGCTAGAAAAGTATTCTGTACTATTTATAGGGCAGAAAGCCAAAGGGTCCTCTCACAGACTCCTCCCACCGGCTCCTCCTACTGGCTCCTCCCACCGGCTCCTCCCACCGGCTCCTCCTGCTGGCTCCTCCCACCGGCTCCTCCTACTGGCTCCTCCCACCGGCTCCTCCTACTGGCTCCTCCCACCGGCTCCTCCTACTGGCTCCTCCCAGAGAAAGGGATTAGATCTTCTAAATTTAACTCTGGCAGAAAGAACATTGAACCAGAGGTACACTCAAAAGGAACAGGGGCGCAGCCTCCATCCAGCTTACTTGTTCTGAGCATTTCCAAACTTGCCAAAGGGATCCCCAGCCTGCCCTCCATCCCCAGTGAATATGTACAGATAGCCATCCAGGCCAAAGAGAAGCTGTCCCCCATTGTGGTTTGAGGCTGGTTCATCTATTTCCAAGATGACCCTGGAAGAGAAAAAGAAACTATCTGTTAGGCTTTGACAAGGCTGAAGCTACATGCTCTCGAGACACCCAGAAGTTGGCTGACCCAAGCCACCGCGGTCTGCAAAGTTAGCCAAGCCTGGCTTCAGTCTCCAAGGACCACAACAAAGGTGGATTGGGGCCCTGAGGGGCGCCATGTTTCCTGGTGTAATTCCTATGTGAATCTTTTAATTTTTTTTTTTTCAGTACTAAAGATCGAACCCCGTGCCTTTGCACAAGCCAGGCAAGCGTCTGCCACTGCGCTGCCTCCTCAGCCCTTTGTAGAGCTTCCCTCGTTCATACCATGACCTCACAAGCTGAGACATGGCCGGGGTAACAGCCACCCCTCTCTGGGGTTTGCTTTCTACCCAGCAGAACTCCCCATTCCTCCCTTAGAAAGGCAGATGGAGCAGGTCATCCTGTTCTTTCCAACCCTTTAGCCTGTCTATGATGGGAAAAGGGCCGGGGCAGGAAGGGGAAAGAAGGGGAGAAGGCAGCGTGATGGAGAGACAAAGGTGATCGTGGAGGCGGCCAGAACTAGTGTCTCATCTGTCCTGGTGAGCAACGTGACACGGTCCAGATCATCTGAGCGGAGGGTCTCAGTGGAGGGACAGCCTCCTTGGATTGCCTTGTGGGTGTGTCTATAGGGACTATCTAGATTGTTAACGGACGTGGGAGAGCACAGCCCACTGTGGGCACACCATCCTCAGACAGGTGGTCCTGGGCTGTATAAAGAAGCTTGCTGAGTATACACCAGCTACCAAGCAGCCTCCATGGTTCCTGCTGTCTTTATTGACAGTGTAATGATTCCCTCAGTTGGAGGTAATGCTGTATGGAGTAGCAAGCAGGCCTACCTTCCCTCAGAGGTGGCCTGTGGCCTGGAAGTGTAAGTCAAATAAATCCTTCCCTCCCCTAAGTCGTTAGTCATGGGACCTGTCACAGCAGCAGAATGAAACCACAGCACCATCTAACCATGCATCAATAGTTGTATGGCCTTGTGCCATAGCTCCCAAGAGAGTGAGAAACCCCACACTAAAGGTAAAGGGTTTGATTTCTCGTGGCCACACAATCAATTAGAGGCTACTGTTGTGTTTGATATATGATCTATCATCACTTTAGAATTCCTTTTGGCTGCCAGTCCTGGCTTCTCCTTTGTAAAAACAGGTTAAGCTTGACTCTAGCTAGGATCTTTAAGCAAGGGCTATACCCCATAAGGAAGCTTTACTGAGTTATCCAGGTTGTCCTCATCCATCAGTAGTGACTCTTTTCTCAACATGTTTTTATGTGTATTACTTTTTCCCTGCAAGTATGTTTTTTTTTCCCCTGCATGCAGTTCCAGCAGATGCCAGAAGGGGGAAGTCGTATCCCTCAGAACTGGAATTACAGATGGTTGTGAGCTGTTGCATGGGTGTTGGGTACTGAACTCAGGTCCTCTGCAAGAGCAACAAGTGCTCTTAGCCCCTGAGCCAACTGTCCAGCCTGTTTTCTTAAGATTTTAGGCTAGCACTCAAACACCAGGTCTATTCCTCCTCTATCACCCCAAGAATGGATGGGCATCATTTGGGAGCACAGTTCCAGGTTCTCATGGGATTGTCTCACCTCTCTGATTTGGGGTCCGCTTTGTTAGGGTCAGACAGAGAAACCTTCATCTCACTTATCCGGATTTTCTCCACCTTCCTCTTGCCCAGACATGAATAATAAATGTAGAACTTGCGGTTGCGGTGGAATCTGGGATGAAAAGCCAGCCCCAAGAATCCTCTCTCATCCCCAATCCACGGTGTGGTCAGCACCATGCTCTTGAGATCCAGGAAGGGCTGTTCCAGGCGACTCCCATCAGGGAGGTAGACCCACACTACTCCTACCTGCTCAGCAACAAAGAAGCGGTGGGTGTGGTCCCCAGCATGTACCATGGCCACGGGGTTCCTCAGCCCATTGGCCACCTCGGCCAGGCAGAGCTGCAGGCAGCCCCGGTGGTCCTCAGCCACCACTCCCAGGTTGCGGTTGAGTTGGCTGTTCCTCAGGACATTGGGGAAGCAGTAGTCCTCGTCGGGCAGGTTGAGGAGGTGGCAGAAGCGAGCGCCATCTTTTTCATGGGACTCCTGGAGGCTGCGGTCATTGGTGAGCAGGGAGATGGCAGCGTGACAGTTGCGGTGGAAGGCGGAGCAGTAGTCAGAGCAGAGGCCCGGGAGGTTCCGGAGTGGTGTCTGAGGGTTCTCGGCATCGTAGAGGTGGGCTGCGTAAGGAGAGCACTCCTGGAAAAAGAACGGGAAGCTCCGTCACAATTTGAACAAGCCAAAAAAGGAGAAACGGTCTACTAGGGTATCGGCATTCTGGAGGTTTGCATACAGATTGCTTGCTGTTAATCGTTTCTCTGGGACCCAAATTTTTGATAGAGTTAATGCACCCGGAGAAAAACCTCACGTATTCACTACACTGTGTCTAGCATTTCAGTAGCTTGGTTCTTTTTTAAAATGTTTATTAGCAAATATTAAGTTGTACATAATAATGGGTTTCATGACATTTTTATGTCATATTTTGATCATAATTCACCACATCACCTCTCCTGTCCCCTTCCCATCCTCACTGATCTTCTTTCCAAAGAGCATCCCATCTACTGTGTGTGTGTGTGTGTGTGTGTGTGTGTGTGTGTGTGTGTGTGATGTTTTGTTGTTTACAGGGGAATGGGTGGTGGTTTGGTTCCTGGGACAAGGCACCTTGTTTGTGGTTATACCACTGGAGAAGATGTCTCTCCCTCTCTGACCAACCACTAACTAGAAAGTAATCCTCAGGGGTGGGATCCCATGAGCCCCTCCCCACTCCACGACAGGCTGTTAGATCTTGCACAGCTCACCACAGCTCTCAATAGCTTAGTTCTTGACACTTAAGGTTATATTACATGGTGGATGACTATCTTTTGAAGATTTATCTTTATTTATGTGTACATGTGGATGCCTGTATGAGTTTATGTGCACTGTGTATGCAGGATCTGCAGAGGCCAAAAGAGGGCCTCAGATCCCCTGGAACTAGAGATACAGGTGGTTATGAACCACTGTGTGGGGTGCAGGGAACTGAACCCTAGTCTTCTGCAAGAGCAGCAAGTGCTCTTAACCACTGAAGCACCTCTCTATCCCCGGAAGAATAGTTTTCCAAGACATTTTTCAACTCTTCCTTTTCTCAAGATGAAGCACCATGAAACAAGTTCCGTGTCTATTAAACCCAGACACCTAGTGCTAGTATTTCAGTCTATGCTCCTTCATGTTTAAATAGTTAACAATTCAAACTTATGTAATCAAAAATCCTTCCCAGAGATTAAGATGTTCAGTCATTTCTTCATGTACTAAATATTTGTGTTTGACATGGGCAAGGCACTATGCTGGAAGCTATAGGTTTCTATTTCAATGCCAGCATTTCAGTAATGAGACTGCCCTATATATAAGTATGTAGGATTAAATGTCCAAGGGAGTATCTGCTGGTTGACCTCCTAGAGTCTAGGACCTAGGCTATAGTGATTTCAGGAGACAACAGAATTCTGTGGGCCTACCGTCACTCCCTGTAGTGATAACAGACAGAGGCATGGAGACTTGGAAAGTAAAAATGGCAGCTGTAGTGGTCTGAATGACACTGGCCCCTATTGGCCCATATATGTGAATATTTGGTCCCCAGTTGGTGGGACTGTTTGGGAAGGAGTGTGGCCTTCGAGGAGGTGCGTCACTGGGGGTGGGCTTTGGGGTTTCCAGTGCTCTCCCTCTGCCCCATTGTTGTGGCTCAAGATCAAGTGAGAGATGAAGGATGAGGAGGACAAGGAGGCGGCGGCGGAAGAGGAGGAGGAGGAGGAGGAGGAGGAGGAGGAGCATGAGAGAAGTGTGAGGGAGTGAATAGGTGAAAGAGTGAGTAAAGAGTGAGTGAATAATGTAGAAGTATGTGTGTGTGAGTAACTATGAGAGAGAGAGCTGTGTGAAGGAGCTGCTGCTATGTAGAGGAGCTGTGCCTAGAAACTGTGTAAAGTGCTGTATGCTGAGCTGGGCGGTGGTGGCGCACACCTTTAATCCCAGCACTCGGGAGGCAAAGGCGGGGGAATCTCTGTGAGTTCGAGGCCCACCTGGTCTACAAAGCAAGATCCAGGACAGGCTCCAAAGCTATAGAGAAACCCTGTCTCAAAAAAACAAAAATAAATAAATAAATAAATAATAAAAAAATGCTAATCTAAACAAAAAAAGTGCTGTACGGTGAGAGAGCTATGTAATGAGATGTTCAGCTGTGGCTGTGTGGAGATTTGTAACTGTGTGGAGACAAGGAAGATGGAGCTGTATAGAAAAGAGATGCAGAAGAGAAATGTATGTCAAAGAAAGACGTGTAGCCATGTGAAAAGATGTATGTATGTAAAGATATGTAGCTGTGTGGAGACCGAAAGAGTCAGAGACCATTCTTCAGATGAAGTAAAAGAGAAAGTTAACATCAGAAAGCATGTGTTTTCTTATTTAGAAACCTATTTCTAACTACCCTCAGATAGAAAAGGTCTAGCCCTCGCCGCCTTCGTGGATTTTCTTGCATTACCCTGGAGGTAGCCTTGGAGTAGGCTCTCCAATAGGCCCCTCATACGAGCTCTTAGCTGTTCCCTTTGCTCTGCCATCATGGATTCTCACCCTCTGAAACCAGAAGCCAAATTCAATGCTTTCTTTTATATGTCGCCTTGGTCACAGCAATAGAAAAGTAACTAAGACATAGGTTTAAAGGACAGAATTTGGGGCAGTAGGGTAGAGGGGATTCTGTCAGCCATGCTCCCCAGATCACTGGCAGCTCTGGAAGCTGAGCAGCCTATGTGACTGGACTTATTGGTCCTTTACAAGGGACAGCAGCACTTTTCCTGTATACAGAGTTCCACTGTTCTCACTCACTCCCCCTGATGGGACACTAGAGAAAAAGCCCTTGGCCACTGGGACAGGGAAACAAAGAAACCCAGAGATACACAGTATCTCCCCCTGGACTGTCTGGCTCATCCCAGGCTGCTTGTCAGAGGAGCCACACAAAGCAAAATGGCCCACTCTCTAGTGTCAGCCCAGCCCAGTCCATCCCCTCTTGGAAAGCGAAGCAAAGGGAGAAGGGGAGAAATGGTGAAATACTCAGGAACAGAAGCTGGCAGCGGAAATATAACCATCACCCTGGCACACTAAGGCAGCCATTTAGAGCCCAGAGTTGTTTTGACTCATCTCAGGAACCAAACCAGTGTTTCTCCAAAGGGGAGAGACTCAGGCCCAGAAGAGCCTCTGCTGTGTGTGTACACTATTGCACCTCTCCCGTGTGCAAGGCCCACAAGCAGCGGCAAGCAAAGTGCACAGTCAACTTCTCACAGAGCTCATACTCCCTGGAGTTCAGAAAACCACTGCAGAAACGGGGGCAGACATGATGCTGGTACAAAACTCTGGTGTGATGTAATCAAGAGGTCCTGAAACCTGAAGCCAACCTGATTCCTGCAGAATCACTTCAGGTATAGACCACACATGGTGGGAGGAAATGGCCTTGCCTACTTTAACAAATAGACACAAATCAGGTTATATTCTTCTTCAAGTTCAATAAAACAAGGCAGCAGCTGAATGTGGCTTTCTGAATTGGAGAGGACATGGAAGGGAGGGGGGTTTTCAGCAGAGGACATCGCCGAAATAAGGTTTCCCTGCCAATTGCAAAACCCAAAGTCTGGGGCTGAGGAGACGGCTCAGTTACTGAAGGGCTTGCTTGCATGAGGGCCTGCATTTGGATCCCAGCCTGGCACTGGGTCGGTAACCCCGGCACTGGAGCAGAGACAGGGGCTATCTGCAGCTCACTGGCCAGCCACCTACCTGAATCAGGGAGTTCCAATCTTACAAGACCCTGTGACCCTGTCCCAAAACACAAGGTGAAGGGTGATAAAGATACCTGGCATTGACCTCCAGCCAGTACACACACCACACACACACACACACACACACACACACACACACACACACACACACCACACACACACACACACACACCACACACACCACACACACACACACACACACACACACACACACACACACACACACCCCACGCTCATCTCAGAGACAAGTCTCCAGGAAACAGCTAAGGGATGGTGCCCTGGCATGAGAGCACAGCCCCAGGGCAATGCCACCAAGGCGGCTGTCCTCTGAGTAAGACTGCACTATGATTCCTGCCTGGGATGTCTGTGCCCATGCGTAGAGCTGGGGAGGCCAGCATTCTTGGGAACAGTGGCCATGGTTGAAAAGAAGGCCTGGGACAGCCACACAATAGCCCTAACATACCCTGGAAGGCGTCAGGTCAAAGGTCAGCCTGGACTTCTGTCCCATCGCTAAAGTGATGCTTTCTGAACAGCAGCTCCTCTCCCTCCCCCCTCCCCCAACCTTCGTGGTTTCAATCTCAGCTCACCTACGGTGATGCCTCCCAAGTGTGGATTTTGGCTGCTGGTGAGTCTGGGGAAGAGAAACTCTGAGTCATCACCTCCCAGCAACTTGAGGCTGTCTCCATCCAGCTCAGGAGCCCTGCAGACAGTACCCCAAGCCCTGGACCCACCATTGTCACAGCAGAAGCCCCCTCTGCAAAGCACCCATCCTGGCAGGTGCCACCACGCACTCCCTTGTATGATCCACAAATGCCACAGGAATGCTGTGCCCAGCTCTCTGGTCCCTATAGGCAGGACAGAGCAGCTGCACTGAGAACTCCATGAATACTTCTCAGTCTTCTGCTGTCTGGGGGAAAAACCCCAGAGGGAAGAGCATGGAGAACCAGTGTACACTCTCTCCTCCAGCTCTCCAGGAGGTACCTGGCAAGAACGTCCTAGCCCAGGATCTGCCATTCAGCCCAGCACCCTAAAGCCAGAAAGCACTTTTCCAAACTTGCTCTCTCTCCTCCTCATAGGATTACACTCAGACCCACCTGGCAAAGGATGTCTTTAATGTAACCTCCACACAATTCGTGGCCCTTCAGGTCAAAGTAGTTCATGATGTCCCAGTACCGGGCAGCAATGCGGTGGTCCTTGCGCTGATCGCAGCAGCCAAAGGAGTCATAGTCAGAGCAAAACTCCAGGTGGAGAGAAGGACGGAAGGGTGGTCCATAATCCAAGCACTGGGGGTGTCCCTGCAGCAGGCCCACCCAGCCCAAGAATGAGAGGCCCAGGTAGAAAATGCCAGGAGACAGCCATGGGGCCGGACGACCAGGAACAGCCTGTGGGCTAGTATGTTTTCCCAGCATTTGGGCCTTGGGGATTCTCTGCTGCTGCCTTCCTGGGTTGGCCTGCCCAGTCTGCCCAAGTTCCCTCCCCCGCTCCCAATTTCTCTTCCTTCTTTCTCTCCCTCACATCCTGCCCCAAGTTCACTGAGGTGGAGTCCTTTCTCTGGATTGGTGGCTCAACATACCTAGTGATATCAGTGAGAGGTGTCCTTACCTAGCAGTTCTGTCTAAAAGAAAAGCTGGAGCAAGTCTCAATACTAGTACCCAGTGGTTGGGGCTCACGGGTGCTCAGCCGAAAGGTGTGATGGTGCCAGTGACCGAGGTGCTGTGATTCCTCAAACTGCACAGAATTCCCACCATGTGGGGAGTGGGCCAGGAAACTCTCACCTTGTTTACGGTTTCTCTGCAGGCTGAGCAGCACATCACACATCACAGAGTCCCAACGGCAGACTCTGTGCAAGGCAAGCGTCCAGGTTCCTGCAGTGTGGAATGGCACACAGGACGACTGGTGTGGGTCTGTAAACACACCAGGGAGGGATGTCTAGTGTGTGCTTAGACAGCTTGGAAGGAAATTTCATCGATCTTGCATCCCCAACAAGAAAAACACAAGCAGTCAAGGGAGGATGTCTCAGTCACTTCACTCTGCTGCAGCAAATAGCACAGACTGGAAGGTGGCTTGGTTGGTAGAGTGTTTGCCTAGCATGCATAAGGTCCTGGGTTTGAATCCCAGTACCTCACAAACCAGACTGTGCTGTGTGCAACTGTCAAGTTAATACTTAGGAGGTAGAGACAGGAAGATCGAAGGTACAAGGTCATTCTTGGCTACAAATCAAATTTGAGGCCAGCCTGGGCTATATGAGACCCTATGTCAAAAGTACACAAAAATACCATAGACTGATTGGCTTATAAACAGTATAAATTTATCTGTTTAAGAGACTGGAGAACTCAGAATCAAGGAGCCAGCAAGTCTGGTGTCCAGTGAGGAATCTTTATATCCTCACAGTAAGAGACAGGACAAACCCACCCTCTGAAGCCCCCTTCCAGGCACCCCAATCGCCTCCTGGCAGGTCAAGGGGATACATAGAAATTGAACTCAGGGTCTCACATAAGCTGAGCACACCCTACCACTGACCTGTACCCCTTAGCTGCTATAGTTTCAAATATTCTCTAAAATGCATATATTGAAAACTTGCCCCCCATCACCAGCTTGTGGAACCGTTAGAATGTGCTGGAACCTCCAGAGACAGGGCCTCACAGAAAGAAATCAGGTGCAGAGGGGGTGTCCTGGGCAGTACCTGAGACCCTGCCTTGTCCTTTGCTGTTCTCCAGCTGCAGGTGAGCAGCTTTACTCTACCACATTCCCCACGGTTGTGAGAGGCTGCATCGCAGACCCAAGTGCAGTGGATGCGGGACCATGGGCTGAAACTCTCAAACAAGCCTTTCCTCTGATTATCCTAGACACTTTCATGGTGATGGAAAAGCTGGCTAACTCTTCAGCCCAAAGCCTGGCTCTTAATACTAACACAGTGACGGTTTCAACATACAAACTTTTCACGAGCAGATCACTGTGTCCCAGAGAACCACAAAGACCAGGAAGCACAGAACACCTGACTTCCTTATTTTTGCCAGATCTATGGCTGCTCTGATTTTATTACATCCATGGGGGGGGGGGGGGAGCATGCCATGGTAGGTGTGGAACTTTCAGGAGTACATTCTCTCTCTCCTTCTATTATATGGGACCCAGGGATCGAACTCAGGTTGTTGGGCTTGGAAGCAGGCAACTTTAGCTGCTAAGCCACCACACTAGCCCTACAGCCGCTTTAGAAGCATTCTTTTCCATGTACATTTAATCAGTATTTAAGACTGTTTTGCTTCATATATGTCTCTGTCACCCAATAGGCCTTTTTTTCCCTTCTTTTTAGACATGAGTCTTTCTATATGGCCCCAGCTGGCCTGGAACTCCCTATGTAGACCACACTGGCCTCAAATTTACAGTGATGCCTCCCGAGTGCCGGGATTAAAGGCATGTGCCACTATACCCACCATTTAGTTCTTTAATGGCTGAATACGGAACCCCAAACTCACACAGCCCCAAACCCAGAGGGCATGAGTCCACACAGATATTTAGTACCTGACCTGAGCCTCCTACCAGCATTTCTGTGATTCCACTGGAACTGTCAGAAACTTTTCCATGCCCTCCCAGCCCTGCTGTGCTTCTAAAGAGGGCAGCCCAAGTAGCTCTCCCATTGACCACAGGAGAGCCATTACCAGGTAAGACCATGAGCTGAGGGGTAGCTAAGTCTCTGGATGTTAAAAGCCCCACAGTATTTAAGATACAAACAAAACCCATAAAACCAAGGGGAAGTCAGAAGTGGGTGGTCACGGTGACTGTCAACACTACACCTTGCTTTCACCTGCCGGCTCGCTGGCAGAGCTGAGGCTGGAACCCAGGCTCTCATACACGCTAGGCAAACACACCATCCCAGAGCCAAATGCACGGCCTCTGCTTCTGAAGGCACAGGCTGGAGTGTGAGTCACTGTGACTGTGCACTTTCCACAGGGCTGTTTACTCAAAGGTCAGTGCTCGTCATTGCTATGGAAGCCTTGGATGGGAGCAGTAACCCTTGGCCCCACACCGGCAAGTAAACTCACAGCCACCACGGCCTTCTAAGCACCTGAGCCTGGGTGAGGGGGTATGCATCTCCCATTCTGGAGACAATGTCTTGGTCTTTTATTAGCATTTATGTCTTGGTCTTTTTCCTTTGGCCACAAAAAACACATGGAGATTTTCCTGTTTGAGGCAGATGTCCTTGCAGAGATTAGTAAGGCAAGATCAGCAGTCCACTGGGCACCCTGACACACACTCCTCATTAATGTCACATTTCAGATACAATTACACGATGCAATGTCATTTTTCAACAGATCCTCAGTGTCAACGAAGTATTAATGTATGTAAGGTGCTATGTAGGAAAAGGAACACTGATAAATAAGCCAGATGCTTCAAATGTGCTGAGAAGTTGGGTGTGGTGGCAGATACCTGGGAAGCTGAGGATCAGCAGCTAAAGGCTAACCTGGACTATATAGGAGGACGGAGGAAGGAGTGTGATGATTTGAAAGAAAATGGCCCCCAAAGGGAGTGGCACTATTAGGAGGTGTGGCCTTGAAATAGGTGTGGCCTTGTTGGAGGAAGAGTGTCACTGTGGGGGTGGGCTTTGAGGTCTCCTTTACTCAAGCTACTCCAAGTGTTCAGTCTACTTCCTGTTGCCTGCATATCAACAGCTACCTCTCCAGCACCATGCCTGCCTGCACACTGCCATGTCCTGCCATGATGATAATGGACTAAACCTCTGAACTGTAAACTAGTCACAATTAAATGTTTTCCTTTATAAGAGTTGCTGTGGTCATGGTGTCTCTTCACAGCAACAGAAACCCTAACTAAGATAGGGGAAAGCATAAAACAATGTCCAATAATGGAAGGCAGATTGTATTAATAGAGAGGGAGGACAGCACCATGGAGGACTCACAGGACTCACAGGAAGGAATGGTGACACCATTCCTTAGTGTCTTAGGCTGAAGGGGGTTTGATATAGAGCACTGGCCGAAAAGAACAGAATGTTAGGTAAACTTGGGAATTATGTCACCACTGGACCATTAGAAGCAGACGGAGCTGGAGAACTGTCTGGACCTATCTGATAGAACCAGACTAAAGGCTGAAATCACATCAGTGTTAGGGTCCACAGAACACCCCACAAGACAAAGACCACCACTCACATATGCAATCAGCAAGAGTATTGTTTATTCCAGCATGCAGGGGTCTCTCAGCCAGACAACAAAATGGCCGTGACCCCAAATGGAGCTTGAGACTCCTTTTATAGGCAGCCAGGACGGGATGAGGTCATCCTGAACATGATTGGTTGAGGCTCCTTTTCCTGCTTTAACAGGGTGCAGAAACTGAATACTGAAGCTACACTAAAACTCAGGCCTAGTGGAGGCGAGGGCCAGGTGAAGCCTAGCCATGGTACTGCTGTGGCCCCTCAGCACCCATCTTTGAAAAACACATTTGTAAATTACTGTGTTAGTTTGCTTAGACCGCTGTACAAAGTACACAAACTGAAAGGTTCTCAAGAGAAGACTTATTGTCTCTCAGCTCTGATGGCCCTGAAGTCACGGTGCTGGCAGGGCCGGTTCCTTCTGAGGGCTGTGGGAGCAGCTTGTGGTGGTTCTCAAGCCATCTTCTGCAGCTATGGCTTTGTAGTGCTGTGCTACTCCAACTGCTGCCTCATGAGCAGATGCCGTTTTCCTGTGTGCATATCTGTTTATATGAGAACACAAGCCATTTGGATTAAGGCCCACTAACATGACCTTATTTATGTACAGACATCTCCAAAGCTACAGTCCTCCTGTAGCTTACAGTCTCTCTGCAGTCCATTTGTAGGCCATGCTCCTCTCTTGAAGTCTGCAGATGAACAGATGAACCTGATGATGGAAAGCAGCTCCTGTGTGCATACCATGCACCAGTCTATAGAGCATCTTCTCACATCTCATCTCCCAATCTTCAAAATAATTCTCAGAGGTAGTTAGGCATACATCCCATTACCAGCATGTAGACAAGCCTGCAGAGTCACAGAGGTTCAGTGAGATACAAAAGAATCCCACCAGAGGGCAAATGGTAATAAAATCCAGTATTCTGATTACAGCTCGGCATGATTTACCAAACTCAGCAACCACTTTTAATTGTTCTTCATATCAAAAAAAACTTGTATCAACTGCAGCTAGCTTCTGAAGGCACACTAACTGAACATGGCCATAGTGATGGGGGAGGTTACCTGTGAATTCAGGGTAGAGTCATGATGGAAGCTATGAATGAATCATTATTCTCCGAGTTCAAGGCCAACTTCTATCTATGAAGATACTTTCCACATCTTCTGTGGGGACTCTCATTTAGCAGCCTATCATTTCTTTTTTAAAATGTTACTAACCAATAATATTACCCCTTATAAGAAAATCCATACGCCAGGCCCCACAGCACCCACTCAATGGCTACCATTCTCCCATTACCCACTGTTACAGAACACAGGGACTGCACCATTGGAGGAGGTGTTTAGATGTGCTGGGATTTAAGACCCACCAGGTCTTTCTGACTCCATGGTACTTTGGGATTGTTTTGGGAGGGAAGATTCATATACAATCATCTGATATGGAATAGTCAGGATATATAAGACAAATGAGTAATAAAAATGCAAGTAACCTGATCATGAAAACGAGCAGAATCCTAAGTAGATGCTTTTCAAGGGAAGACACTGAAATGACTCCCAGGTGCACAGAATGATGCTCACAGTTATAATCAGAGAAAAGGAAATTAAGACAAGGAGGCGCTGTCTCACACCTGTTGGGTGATTATCAAAGAGGAAAAAACAAGCATTGGATATGGAAAAGGGAACTTTGTGTACTACTGATGGCAATGTGAACTGGTTTTCATTATATTATCGTTGTTGTTGTTGTTGTTGTTGTTGTTGTTGTGGTGGTGGTGGTATTGCTAGTACTGGAGCCCAGGGCCTCAGGTATGATGGGCAATGCTCTCCCACCAAACTACAGCTACAGCCTACCATGCTCATTACTGAAAACAACACAGAGGCTCTTCAAAACTCCAAAGTAGAGCTGGCATCTATTAAAGTAGAGCTGGGAGTTAGGACTAAAAATATACGATTCCTATGTTCACTGCAGCAGCATTCACAATGGTTAAAAGGAAAAACAATCCAAATGTCCTTTAATAGATAAGTCAATAAAGAAAAAGATTTGTGTATATTCTTCAGTCATTAAAAAAAAGGTAACTCTAGGGGGACTAGAGAGATGACGGCTCAGTATGAATGCATACTGCTCTTGCAATTAGGTGAGGGGGATAACTGCTGGAAAGCCAAAGCAGGGATCACAATTCAATGATGTACTGAGCTGTAGTCTGATAAGACATGAAATGTTAAGTCCTCTGACCACATTTACACACACACAAAACACTAACTGTGGTGATGATGATGTCTTGGTTGTCAACTTAATTGGATCTGGAATCAACTAAGTGATGTGTTTCTGGGCACTTCTCAATTGTACATCCTAGAAAGATTCATTCACGGGGAGAATCTTTGCAGAGTGGGCTCCAGCCTCCAGCAGTGGACCGGGTATAGAGGTCAAAGGGAAAACTGTTGCCTTTTGCCTGTCCTCTTCACCCTTGCTGGGAAGTAGATTGCTGGCATACACCCTACTGCCTACAACGGTGCTGCAATGACCCTCCATTGACGTTGGAACCCAGATTCTTTGGCTTCCAAAGTGCACTGAAGACCAACCTCTCTCCAGAAATTCTCCAGGCCCTCAGTAACAGAATAGGACTGCTGAGGCATTTGGCCTCATGGACTGAGCAGCTAGCACAGGGTTCTCAGTTTCTCCAGTGTGCAGACAGCCACTGTTGGGCTACTCAGGCTGTATTGCACTGGCCAATCTAACTAGTAAATCCCCTTTGTGTTATGTATTCATTCTATGGCGGCTTCTCCTCTAGAGCATCCTGATAGATACAGTAACTATGCAGAGGTAATAGATTACCTTGGTCATAGTAATCATTTTACAATGTGTACATCTACCAAGATACCAAGCTGTATACCTCAAATATATACATTCAGAAGTTTCTAGGAAAAAGCAAAAGAGACTTAAAGTTCTGTTAGCTCCTGTTCTTTAAAGGATCCTCATGCAATCATGATGGATATTTAGCAGTTAACTTGACCCACCATTAACTACTATCCTAGACAACAAACTAAATGAAAGCAAGCCAATTTTAAAAGAGAATGCTTAGCAACTTTGCCAAGTCACACAATACCAAATGAAAAACCCAGAGCTGGGTGCGGTGAACACACCTTTAATCCCGGCACTTGGGAAGCAGAGGCAGACAGATCTAAGTTCAAGTCCAGCCAGAGCTGCCCAGTGAAACCTTCTCTCTAAAACGTAACAATAAAACCCAGGATTCTAGCTATGGTGGTATGAATGAGAACAGCCCCCACAGGCTGTTATATTTGAACGGATTTTTCCCAGTGGGTGGACTGTTTAGGAAGGATTAGGAGGTGTGGCCTTCCTGGAGGAGTTATACCACTGGGGGTGGGCTTTGAGATTTCAAAACCCCACATCAGGCTCAGTTTCTCTCGGTTTCTGGCTCTCTGGCACATGTCTATGGACCAGACACACACTCCAAGCTACTGCTCCAGTGCCATGCCTGCCTGCCTGCCTGCCACCATGGTCCCTGCCATGATTATGAACTAACTCTCTGAAACACCTAATTAAATATGTTCTTCTGTAAGCTGCTTGGTCATGGTGTCTCTTCACAGCAATGGAACACTAAGTTAAGACACTAACCCAACAGTTTCACAAGACCCTATTCTTGGTATAAGCTTGCTAAGGACACCCTCGGTCACTTCCATACATTTGTATTTACTTCAACTCACTTATTTACCAAATCAGACATTGTTAGGTGGTGGGAACATAAAGATGTTTATGCCTCACTAACATACTAATGAGAAAGGCAAGAATACAAAAGTAATTAAATGTGGTAATTTGGTAAGACGCGGTATGGGGGCTCCTAGGACACAAAGAGGGGAGTCTCCAAAAGCCTGGGAGAGAGAACAGACCTAGTTTGCTTGAGCCAATGGGCTCGGGGCTGTGAATCCTCTCTCTTCTAAGGACAGCTCCAGATCCCACTGCCTGGATGCCTCCCAAACAGTTCAAGCTAATCGACTGTCTCACTTGTCCAGAGGACCTGATCCAGTTGGGGTCTCCTCAGCTATTGGTTCATACTTCATGTGTTTCCCCTATTTAGCTATTTGTCCCTGTGTTTTTTCCAACCATGATCTCTACATCTTTCACTCATACAATCCCTCCTCTTTCTCGCTGATTGGACTCCCAGAGCTCCACCTGGGGTTTGGCCGTGGATCTCTGCATCTGCTTCCATCAGTCATTGGATGAGAGTTCTACCATGACAAGATCCTAGCTACCCAGCTCAGTGCTTCACATGGGGCTGGGAGGAGAGGTAGGGTCTGCGTGGTTGGGGCCCAACCCTGGAGAGGTTCTTCATCTCTGAGGACCAACTTCCCCATCTTGGTCAGAAGAGAACACAAAAGTGTGCTGGTATGAAGAAATGGAAGTTTCAAGGTGCCTAACAAAACCTGGCACTATTCATAGTACTGGCTTTAGGGTCAGCAGACCTAAAATAATTTCCACAGGCATTAAATCACAGTGCTCTAACTGAACATGTGATAAGAAATTCTAGGAAAGGAAAACTAGATGTTGGAGCATACACATGTAACAGCTGAGGCAGAGAATTGTGAGTTTAAGGCCAGCCATGTCTACACAGGCAGACCTTGTTTAAAAAACAAAAACAGAACAAGAGAGTAAAGCTTTGCAGAGAAACCAAGACCCACAGCCACTCACCTCCCTTTCACGGTCCCAGAAAACACAGGGATGCACACACCCTAACTTAAGATTCCAGGAGCGGTGTCCTGCTAATCTCGGCCTGTACTCTGGGGTCTGTCTGGGCATTTACTCCCACAGTGTGGTTTACACAGAACTACCATGCAATCCAAGCACCCGCTCTCAGGAAAGCTGGTCCTTTTCATGTGCTAACCCCGACTTGGTTTACAAGTGGTGCTATGAAACACCCGCTTGTTCCATTGTCCATTGTGAAGATGCCCCTCCCCCACGTACAAAATACTGCTGAGACAATAACTATTGACAAAGCCTAAGTTGCCCAGTTTTACTGCACATGATTTAAGACTGAGCAGGCTACAGGCCAATGGGGAAATGTGTGGTTTGTCACCTAAACACTAGTAAGCCTTCCTGGAATCCAAATACCAGCCACTTCAACAATAATTGCACAAGAGCCAAGATCATTTTGAAGAAGCATTTATCCGCACAATACTACAGAGCCCAGCTAATGTTCCTGGAACACGTCATTGGCCTCAGGTCAAGCTGTCCCACTGGGCTTACTTTGTACCTGTGGGACATTATTTTACTGGTAGAGATTCTATTGTTATGTTCTCATTCCCAAGAGAAAAGGAGAGGGCACATCCGAGTCCCAAAGCATGTCCTAGATCACCGGGCCCCTGTAGGTTAAGCCACGGCCTCTATCACTCTGACCCAAATCAGTCCTCCAGGGTCAAAGGTCCCTCCCTTGGTCCCACTCGCTCTGCTTAAAACCAACAGAGGAAGGAGAAGCCCTTTCCTGAGCCTCTCTTCACCTCCACAACAGATCTCATCTCTAATACTCTTCTTCCTGGTGGTAAATGGACATGGATCAGTTAGGATCTCACAGCACATGCACTCACTACGCAGCACACAACAGTCAAAGGCAGGCCCGCTGCAAAGAGGAACTATTCCACAGCTATGTTCTCCCACTGAACAAACACCTTTTTCTGTTTAAAAAACAAAAACATTTTTTTCTCAGCTTTCCGGCTAAAATCAAGTGTAAGAATCATCCTTTAAAAATGTACATGTGGGGGGTGGGAGGAGGGAGGAGATGGGATCTGTGGTATGTAGAGCGAGTAGAAAATTTCTTAATAAAGAAAAATGGAAGAAAAAAAAAAAAAAAAAAAAAGAAGCCAGGCAGTGGTGGCACATGCCTTTAATCCCAGCACTCAGGAGGCAGAGGCAGGCGGATCTTTGTGAGTTCGAGATCAGCCTGGTCTACAAAGCGAGTTCCAGGAAAGGCGCAAAGCTACACAGAGAAACCCTGTCTCGAAAATCCAATAAAATAAAATAATAAATAAATAAAAAGACTGGGAACAAGACAAAAAAAGTACATGTAATGTTACAAAAAAGAAAAATATAGGTATAGACATTTACAAACCGCAAAGGCAGTGAGATCATTTCCCTTACTGTAACTGAGAGTAAAATGAAATATAAAAAAATAAGCCGGGTGGTGGTGGCGCACGCCTTTAATCCCAGCACTCGGGAGGCAGAGCCAGGCGGATCTCTGTGAGTTCGAGGCCAGCCTGGGCTACCAAGTGAGTTCCAGGAAAGGTGCAAAGCAACACAGAGAAACCCTGTCTCGAAAAACCAAAAAAAAAAAAAAAAAAAAAAAAAAAAAAAAAGAAATATAAAAAATATAAAAATGGGGGTGACTAGAGAGATGGCTCAGCTCTTCCAGAGGACCTAGGTTCAATTCCCAGCATCCACATGGCAGCTCAAAACTGTCTTTAACTCCAGTTCCAGGGAATCCGACACCCTCACACATTTATACACGCAGGCAAGACAACGATGCACATAAAATAAATAAAAAATAAAGGACTGGGAAAATGGCTCTCTAAGACATGAGTCGAGCACAGCACCCACATAAGGAGTGGTACACAGGGTGACAAGACGATTCGGTGGGAAGGGTCACTTGTCACCCTCACGACCACAGTTCAATCCCTGAGACCGACATGGTGGAAGGAGAGAACCAACTGCCTCAAGTTATTCTCCACCATACTCATACCAAGTCATCTGCACATGTGCACATACACACACACACACACACACACACACACACTTAAAATAATTTAAACAACCCTCTTAAAACATCAAACCAACACATTCAATAACCATTGAGCCATAAAACAACTTACAATCTAGGTGCAAACATCTGGATTTACAATACTATATTTTTTCACAGACTTCTTCATCCACTTTATTTTCTTCTTCAAGGTTTCACGGCCTTGTTTTAAAATATACCGAAAATATCTACAATCTAAAAAATAAAACAAAATAAAAGTTTTAATGTTTATCAATTAAGTATATTTCTACATACTATATATACTACATACTATACTACACTATACTTTTAAATTTTGCTTCAGTCCTAGACACTAATGATTCACTTGCGTCACAATGTAAAAAGTAACTATTTGAGAACCAAGTTCTCCCATTAAACAAACACTTTTTCTGTTTAAGAAACAAAAACACTCCTTTCTCAGCTTTCTGGCTAAAATCAAATCTAAGAATCACCCTTTAAAACGTACACGTAAAAGGCATCCTGTAAAAGCTTCACCAATGAAAGCGAGTACTGGCTGCGAAGGCATAGCTCGCCCATAACCACTTCAACTCCTTTTCCACTGTTCCCATATTACATACACCCACTTATTAAGGAGCCTTCCAAAAGCTAATTTACCCTAGCCCAGCTTCCCTCTCAATGCCAGCTTGCAAATCAGCTACAGTGGCGTCTCTCACAGTAAGAAAGTTTTCTGTAGAAAGCGGGAATGGGGAAGATTAGAATAAATACATTATAGATTAGAAACGATCAAACCCAGTTCCTTCTGGTCTTCCAGCAAGCAGTGGACGGACAGATATCACACTGTGACCAAGGTGCCTAGTGCTCCTGAGAGTGTCTACCTGCCCTTCAGTCTCACAAGGCAAAGATGACACTTGTCAAGGGTTTCAGAGAAGTCAATTTCGAAAAGAAAAATGTAAGCTTGCTGTGATGAGACTTCTGTCCACCCATCCATCCATGAATGCATGCAGTTCTAGGGACTGAACCTAAGGTCTTGCACATGCTAGGCAAATGTTGTATCACTGAGCTCCCTAACCCCGGCATCTTTTACTTTGATTTTAAGGATTTTGTTTATGTATGCTTGTGTGTGTATACAAACACCACGTATTTTTGGGTGCCTGCAGAGGCCAGAAGAGAGTGCTGGAGTTCAGGCAGTCGTCCACCACCCAATATGGGTGCTGAGAACTGAACTTGGATCCTTTGTGAGAACAGCAAGCATTGGTAACCACTGAGCCATCTCTTCAGTCCCTGCTACAGGCCTCGTTTTTACTTTTAGTTTTAAGAAAGGGTCCCACTGAGTTACCTATCCAGGCTGGCCTTGAAGTTACTGTGTAACCCAGGCAGGCTTTAAACTTGCAATTCTCCTACTTCAACCTCCCAAGTAACTGGAATTACTGGTCTGTACCGCCAGGCCTACCTATAATTATTTATATTAAACAAAACAATCACAAATCATACGAAAATTAACTGTATTATATCCTCAGCTGACGTTCATCTATCTTTCCTAAGAAAATGCTAGGTTATCTACCATAACTACAATACCCCCCATCTACCATCCTTGAAGACACATGCTAGTGATAGGGGCTATAGGGCCTGTGGTGCTACTAAAATGATTTGTGGTGTTTCTTTTGAGACAGATCTAGCTGTGTTGTCCAGGCTTGCATATAATTCCTAGGTTCAAATGATCTTCCTCCCACAGCCTCCTCAGTATCTGGAAGTAAGGCACTAATTTGTATTCAGAAACATAACATACTACTTTACAGAAGAAGTTAAATACAGCGAGATTTCTGCTTTTACCTATATAGAAAACTGGAAAGAATTTCACCCTATTCCAACACCAACAACTGCATAAACTTTGTGAGAGCTTAAGTAGGAAGGGAATTGGGTTGCTAACTGTGAGGAAAGGTCCGTCCAAAGAGAAAAGGGCCTGCCTTGCTTTCCACACAGCATGGGATGAAGGACAGCTGTCACACCCACTCTAAGACAAAGCAGAAGCTGACCAAGATGGAATATGGGGATGTAATGATGATGGCCAGAGCAAGAAGGAAACTTAGCTCAGTGCCAGAACCAACCCCAATGGGAGAAAGGTGCCCATTCTCAAGAAGAGCCATGCCTCATACTTCTAGAATACTTGAGAACTCATAGAGCCCTCCAGGAGATGTTCACTTGGTATTTACAATCCTGTTAACAAATAAGGAAAAGAGCCATGTTTACAATGTGCATTTCACACAGAAGGCCACCATAGGTCACGACTTGGCCTAAGTGACAAGTAAGAAGACTAGAAACTTTCCTGGGCCTTCAGTGCCCTGAGCCGTCTGTACTGTACTCAGTGTTCAGAAAGTGAAGCATAGTAGGCATTATTAGAAATGGCATTTTTCAGCTCTGTTCTCATTAATCCCCCTTTTCTCATAAAATCAACCTCTTCCTACTCTTAGTAACTCTAAGAAACATACCAATTCTCATTCCACAAGAGATGCACATGGGTGTGAGCCTCAGGATCTCACTGCACGTTATACAAACACAAACAAAGGCAAACCCTGCTGGCACAGGGCTCCCCAGCAATCACTGCAGCACTCCTTTCTTATTTCAGTGTGCTCCACCACCCACGCCAGTGGTGCAAAGCAGGTGAGCATTTTACTGGCCAAAATATCCCATAATAAAAGACCAGTTTCCTCTTTTTAGAAGACTCGCTATTGATAGGTGGTATTTCATTCTTTACAGGACAGGAGAGTGAATATAACATGAAGCTAATAAAGAACACTGAGGCCAATGAAGAGCATCCTTCTGCTTTCTGAGATGCCCACAAGCTCAGTAAATCTACACAGCAAGGCCCAACAGAGTCTGCACAGTGTATTTTAGGCACCGAACTCAAGTCAGGGCATGGACGCCAACCGCACAGTTCACAGGATCCCTCCTAAGCTCTTATCACAATTCTGCTCAGGGCTCACACTCTCATCCCAGTCCTTTCTCAAGCATCTAAAACCCCTAGGCATCATACTGGGCAAGACGAACAACTGACTGGGCCCTCCTTCTAGCTTCTGCTACATCCAAATAAACAGAGAAGAAAACCACAGACCTTTTCCTAAAAGGATTCCTGCTACAAACGCTTTCTCACAAGCCAAGCCAGTGTCTGCCTTCCAGTCGCTCTTTGCCCAAAAGCAGCTGAAGTGAAAGGCTGGCCACCAGCTTCTCCTAGACTTCCACTCTTCTTCCACCCACGCCAGATGGCTTCTGGAAGGAAACACGTGAAAAAGACAAGTCAGTTAATGGAAAGCTGTCATGAGAAGCTGAACGTGAGCAGTCTCTAAGACGATAGCGGAGAAGTTCCTGGACTAACTTCTGAGCACGGCCATGACAGGAGCATGGGGCAAGCCCATGTTCACTCTGTTCTGTCTCAGCAGAGTGCTCCACAGCATGGACACTGAGTTCAAATCCTGGAACTCTCAGATCCTCCACATCTCCAATCACATGCTCCCTTTCTGAGCCTCAATTTCTTCCATGGCGGAAATAGGTATTTTCTAGCATTTTTATTAGGAGCAAATTAGCCCAACAGTACAGCAGATCCCCCATAAAGCTCCTTGGCACAGTGTCTGCTACACAGTAACTGTCAGCTATTATCATAATCACTTAAAAGGTACTGTACAGCCTTAGATACAATTAAATGCTACCAAAGTTACTATGCCAATTCAGATGCCATTATTACAAAAACATACAAGTACACGAGCCTGATGCTGAGCCAAGCAAACTAAGCGTCACCAACAGTGTACCGTGTAAACTGAGTAATGAGTACTTAACACCCTGGCAGCCCTTGTGGTAGAACCGGAGACCCAATGTGTGACCAGTACGTGTCTTGGCCTTCAGGAACCCTACGGTCCAGTAGGTGTAAATGGAACTTTCGATCTGTGAAGTGACTGGTAGTGACTGTGCCAGCAATCACACTGCCGTAGTGTGAACGCACTCTTCAGACTCCTTTACAATGGGGGGGGGGCACCGGGCCTGGACATGAGGTGCTCAGTCACAAACTGGACTGGTGCCTTTAAGAGCCCCAGACAGCAGCTGCCTGGGTTCCCTCACCATGTGAGGGAACAGCAAGCAGGCACTGGGAACAAGGAAACAGGGCTTCATCAGACACAAATCTGCTGCTCCTTCACCTCTGACTTCTCTGCTACCAGAACTTTTTCAGGAAAAAAAAAAAAAAAAAAAGTCTTCAGCTCTCTGTAAAAACCACCTAGTTCCAGCACTCTTCTATCTCCATGGCTGTCAAAACATGGTCCAAGAATAAAGTGGTGTGAGGGGAAAATTCCAAGAAAACAAGACAGGAGTCTTGTGACCTCAGTTTCTTCAAAAACACGGAACTGTTCCTGGACTGTGTCTGCGTGCCCCTCCGGGTACAGCGGATAAGAATGAGTTTATTTCAGCCATTGCTACTCATGTGCCTCTATGGAAAAATGTTCTTCCACATGTATCTTGTCCCTGTGACTGGACACTTTACTCAGGTGACTCTTCTTAACCCTCAGAGTATAAACTGTCTGATGCTCTGAATAAAGTTGACTACTGCATAAGACTTTAGTCTGCCTCATTTTTAGGCCCCATCTCCCTGGTTCAAGCCACAACTAGAGCGGTAAACACAGGGTAAAGTTAGTTCTACTCCCGAAGCACGTATCCCCAAATACGGGATTTACTTACCACCCAAACTAGAGATAGCATTCAAGTAAAGCTTAACTCTGGGAGGCCTCTCTTCTCACATACGGAGTACACATGAGCAGGGCCACGCCTTTTCTCACACCCAGAATGTGGTGCTGACAATATGCATGGGCAGGTGCAGCATCACTTTAAGATGCATGTAAAATTAATTATAAAATAAAAACATTTAAAAAAAAATTATAAGCACAAGGTTTCACAAAATCAAAACCAAAAAATGCACGTTAAGATGCAGTGTTGACTTTGCTAACATGAAACATATGCATAGAATTTATGTGTATTAGGCTTATGATTTTGTATTTTCTAGCCTCTGATACTCAGAAAAAAAAGAGCTAAAGATCTTATACAGGAAATGCAAAAATATGAAGTTAAAAACTTTAAAAGCAACAGCTAAAATGTGGTGACTAATACTTATGATAAACCAGTGATAAATGCTGCTTCTCACTTACTCCATTAGTGTCTGCTTCAGATACTTTGCCAAGTATTTCCAGGCAGTTATGTTCTTAGTGCATCCAGCAAAATCCAGGACTTCAAACAGCACAGCCAAGCCCAGCTTCCGGTGTTCTTCTGTCTCTGCAATGGTCACAGAAGCCCAAGCTTAGAGCAGGCACTGGAGAGGCTCACAGAGCTAAGATGACACACCAAGTGAACAAATTCATTATGTTCACTGTCCTGGGGTGAGCTGAAAGTTAATGACTAAGGTGGCGAGCCTCTTCTGGAGTTATACCCCTCTATTGAAATACCTCCTACCTTATTTGGCATTTTTGGTATACATGGGTTGAGACCTACAGACTTTGAGCAACTGACCTAAACAAGCTGACTTCCTTCTAAGACATACATTCTTTACTATACTGCACTACAGCCCTCAAGGGGTTAACAAGAGGCAAATCACAGAAGTGAAGGGCATTCTGTCCTCCTGCTTCCAAAGTCTCTCCACGAGAACCGGACGGCACGCATTTTAAGCTTTGTGAGCTGTGGATGCGGAATCTCGGTTGCAGCTGCAGTTCTACAGTCATAAAGCCAAAGCAGCCACCAGCATTCCAGGAGGGGTGGGTGCAAGTGAATTTAGCTTGTGAGAACAGGAGATGAGTAGACGTGGCCCCTGGACCATGGATGGCTGGTCCTCCCTCTAGTCTACATGCACAAATGAGTATAAAACACAGTTTTACCTGATTTTCTAAGCAACATATGGAATTCTAACATTAGTGGATGAGATGGCACAATCTCGTGTAAAATCTGAAAGAGAAAATGGTATTGTAATTTATACACTATATATACAGACATTTCTCAAATTCTAGCTTATTTTCATGTAAAATTCTAACTGGCTAATATGCTCTCAGCAAATGAGTTAAGGACTTAAAAAGTACTTTGCTTTCATCCGGTTTCAATCTGAACAGAAGGTATTCTCTGAAAAGTTACTTTAGAAAACAAAAGTCCAGGAGCTGGTTCAGTGGGAAAGTGCTCACTGTGCGGGCACAGGGACCGAGCTCAGCTCCTCAGCACCACAGAAACAGAAAAATGAAGGGAAAAAATTAAAATAATACGGTGGAGAACAACACAGGAAGACACCTAACAGATCCTAGCCTCCACACGTACATGTGTAGGGACGCTGAAGTATACCCACACAGTAAGCACGAGGACCACACACTCATCCCTACAACTCGGGCACATGTGGAGTCTCAGCACTGCAGAAGCAGAGTCAGAGACCAGCCAGCCTAGACGACTTGGTGAGTTCCAGGGAGAAAACCTTCTTTATGAATAAGATAGGCCAGGTGTGGTGTTGTATGCCTTTAATTCCAGCACTTGGGAGGTAGAGGGCGGTGAATCTCTGTTAGTTTAAGGCCAGCTGGTCTACACAAGAGAGTTCCAGGCCAGCCAGGGCTACACAACAAGGCACTCTCTCAACAAAAAAAAAAAATTAAGGAAACAAACAAGGTAGATAGCTCTTGAAAAAGGACACCTGAGGTTGATCTCTGGCATGTGCAAACTCGCGATCTCTCTCTCTCTCTCTCTCTCTCTCTCTCTCTCTCTCTCTCTCTAATTCATCTATATTCTCCCTTCCTTACCCTCTCAAAATCCCTGCTAACAAAATGGTAAGGTTTACTGGAAGAAATAGATGGAGTAAACAGGCTTTTATTTGTATCTTACACAAATCTATACTGCTTGCCAACTTAAAAACTTCAAAGATGTTGCTTTTAGAAAGAATAAAAGAAGACATTACAAAGCCTACTTGTAATCCCAGCACTCTGGAGGCAGAGGCAGGAGATCAGGACCTCAAGCCCAGACCAGGCTGAAGAACGAGTTTGAAGCCAGTCTCTAACTACATGACACCAAGTCTCGAGAACAAAATCAAAGAACTCACATGGAAAATACCATGCCGCTCAGAAAATATCACAGAAGATTTACATAAGACAAAAACTCAAAAGGGCAGAGAGCAATTTTAGAGAATATACTCAAACAAAACACACTAAAAAGCCTGTGAATATTTTAAACAGTTCTTCTGTAAAATAAGGAGAAACTTAAAGATTTTATTTTTTAAGAATACAAAGAACTATTTTATGACTGGAACAAACAGGATTTGAAGTAGCATTATCTCACATTTGAAAACACTTTAAAAAGGAGTTTGAGTCAACAAGATGACTCCGTGGGTGAAGGTGCTTGCTGCGCTGTGCCTGGCAGTCTGAGTTTGAACCCTGGGGATCGGAAGGTAGAGAGAGACCGACTCCTACAAGTTATCATCTCACCTCCACAAGTGCATGGTGACACACATACACACACTTGGACACAGACAAAATAAATTCATCTAAAAAGTGAATTCATGCCTGCCCCTTTCTGAAGAGAAAGAAGGAGTGCATCCAGAAGAAGGTGATGTGGGTGGGGAGGGGCTGGGAGGAGAAGGGAGGGGAACTGTTTGGGATGTAATGTATGAGAAGGGAAAAAAATTGAGTTCATTCTGTTTCCTGGGATACTTTGACTTGATTTCCAACAAAACAAAAAGCAAATTGTGTCTGTTTCTATTGGTGGTTTTGTAAAAGGTCAATGAAGCAAAGTCAGAATAAATACTGACACATCAATAACAGAAGTTATTAAACTTGGTTGCAACAGTCACATTTTTTCATGATTTATCTATGAATGTCTCAATTCACTTAAAGTATTTCATTGAAACACATGTACTGTTATGGCAAACAAGTGCCGTGTGGCAGTCAACACGTTCTTGTGAAGTTAAGCACACCCACGTAACTACCACCCAGATGAGTTTCAGGAGCTCTCAGCCATGGCTCTTCAGTGCCGCCTGTCTGCGTCTGCTTCGTGTGCTATTCCTCCCTGTCTTCCTGACTCCAACCACACCTGCACAGCTCTTCCCACCGAGCCCCGACAGATCTTTCTGCACTTTCACCCCTCACTTGCGCTTTTCCCTGCACCTATGGCGCTGATCCTCATTTTGCTACAACAGACCTTAGACTATCGACCATATTCTTTTTTTTTTTTTAAAGATTTATTTATTATGTATACAGTGTTCTGCCTGTATGTATGCCTGCAGGTCAGAAGAGGGCACCAGATCTCATTACAGATGGATGTGAGCCACCATGTGGTTGCTGGGAATTGAACTCAGGACCTATGGAAGAGCAGCCAGTGCTCTTAACCTCTGAGCCATCTCTCCAGCCCCTCGACCATATTCTTAGCTCCTAATACTTGGTTTCTCAGAAGAAAAAATAGCATTTCTCTCTAATTATTTTATCTTAAACATAAATAAGTGTTCAAGCCTGTCCCTCTGCATCCCAGCATTTGGGAGGCTGAAGGGCTGGAGCTCAGTAGTTAAAGATGTGCTTAACATGCTGGGGAGCCTAGGTTCAGGACGGGAGGGAGGGAATGCCTACACTCAACACACACACCCCTACCTAATTGTTCTTAAAAAGGCAAAAGACTTGAATAGACATTACTCACAGATGGTAATAAATGGCCAAGAAGCACATGAAGAGATGTTCTACCATGACTAGTGATTAGGGAAACACAAATCTAAACTGCAATGAGACATCATTTCACACCCACTAGAATAACCTATGATCTGAAAGCAAGGGGTGGGATAAAGAGTTGGCAAGGACGTGGAAGGCCTGGACTCTCCTCTGTTCCTAGCAGGACACACAGAAGACACAGCTGCTCTGGGAAGCAGTTTGATGATTCCCCCAAATGTTCCGCAAACAATCCGCATATCATCCAGCAATGTCACCCCTAGGTGTACACCTAAATGACTAAAAGCAAGCACTCAAACACTCCCACAGCAATCTCCTCCACAGCACTGCTGACCACAGTCAGATAGGACACAACCTGGGCATCTGTCAGCAGGTGACTGAGCCAGCCAAAGGTGTTCTGTAGGCACAGTCAAACACTTAGCCTCTCAAAGAACAGCAGCTCCAAAATGCTGCAACCCGAGAGACCATGGAATTAGAACCACACAAAAGACAAATGCTGTGTGACTCTGCCCTAGAGGAGGTATCTGGAACAGGCAGATTCATTAAGGAGAAGACAGATGTCCAGGGTATCAAAGAGGCAGTAACAGCAACTTACTGTCTAAACTTTGTGATAATAAAAACATCAAAAATTGTGGTGATGACAGCAAGAAATCATTAAGTTTTAATGTTAACTATTACTTAAGGTGAAAAGTTTTGATATGCATATTTATCATAATAAAAAAATTTACAAATACTATATAATAACCCCAAACATGAACTATTTTGTAATAAATTTATCAAAATAATACACCAGAAAGTAAAATATTTCAGAAAAAAATGAAGACCTAGAGACATGTCACGTTCCATTTGGGAACCTCAATCTCATTAAGACGTCAATTCTTGGGGCTGGAAAAATGGCTCAGTTAAGAGCTTGCTGCTCTTTCAGACGACCAGAGTTCAGTTCCCAGCTGCCATGTCAGGTGACTCACCAGTGCCTGTAACTCCAAGCCCAGAGGCTCCAGTGCCCTCTTCCAGTCGCCTCGGGCATCTGCACTCATGTGCACAGCTCCACACATGCATACGTAGTTAAACAAAAAAAGAGTAAAAGGAAAAGAAGGCTGGGCTGCATTTTAGAAACTGGACTGTGAAGCTTTGCGCTTCCTCTTTTCAGCCAGTGCCAAGTGACGGGCATCTCCTGAGACAACTGGCACCATCGCAGCAAGACCAGGGGTAAGACAAAGCCCTACCACAAGGAGGCGGAAGGATGAGCTGGGACAGCCTGCTGCCAACACTAAGATTGGCCCTCATTGTATACACATAGTCCGAGTTCACGGAGGCAGTAAGAAGTGCCCTAAGACTGGATGTGGGGAACTTTTCCTGGGGCTCTGTGTGTTGTACTCGCAAAACAAGGATCACTGATATTGTCTACAATGCATCCAATAACGAGCTGGTCCACACCAAGACCCTGGTGAAGAACTGCACTGTGCTTTTCTACAACACACCATACCGACAGTGGTATGAGTCTCACTATGCGCTGTCCCTGGGCCGCAAGAAGGGGGCCAAGCTGACTCCTGAGGAGAAAGAAATATTAAACAAAAAATGATCAAAGAAACTCCAAAAGAAGTATGATGAAAAGAAAAAGAATCAGAAAATCAGAAGTCCTCTGGAGGAACAGTTCCACCAGGGCAAGCTTCTCGCCTGTATTGCCTCAAGACCAGGCCAGTGTGGCAGAGCAGATGGCTATGTGCTAGAAGGCAAGGAGCTGGAGTTCTATCTGAGGAAGATCAAGGCCCAGAAAGGCAAGTAAATCATCATTCATAGCTCATGTAACAAAGGTGCTTATTGTTTTATAATATATATATTTATATATATAAAAGGTGCCAGTTCTTTCAAAATTGATCTACAGATTCAAAATCCCTCCAAGACTTTTGTTTCTATAGCAACATACTGATTTTTTAAATGTATATAAAAAGTCAAACGACCGAGAAAATGCAGAAAAAATTTTAAAATGGACAGATTAATGTAATTTTCATGTGATTCCAAGACTTCCTCAGTTACAGTGACCATGCTATTGGTACAATGACAGAAATATATATCATCAGGGCCAAACGACCGTAAAGCTCCCAATGGAGAAGACAGGCCTTTTCAAAACGTAGTGCTAGACCAGCCAAGTAGAGAAAAAATAACCCTGAATCTTACACCTCACAGTACACAAAAATAACCCATCACAGACCTTTAGCATAAAACCATTTAGCATATCTAAAAAAATGAAACATAAAAGCGAACCGTTAGTTTGGAAGACCAAAAATTTCTCAGATAAAAGGCACTAAGCCATAAAAGGAAACTGAAATTTGGACATCATTGAGATTTCTGCTCTCTGAAAGACACTGTTAAGAAATGGAACATATAGTATTATGTATATATAATACAGAGAGGCATGGATAGAAACATACTGTGGTGATTTAAAAGAAAATGGCCCCAAAGGGAGTGGCATTATTAGGAGGTGTGGCCTTGTTGGAGGAAGTGTGTCACCGTGGGGGCGGGCTTTGAGGTCTCTTTTGCTCAAGCTTCCCTCAGTGTGACTTTCAGTTGACTTCCTGTTGCCTGCAAGATGTAGGACTCTCAGCTATTTCTCCAGCACCACATCTGCCTGCATGCCACCATGCTCCCCATCATGATGATAATGGACTGAACCTCTGAAATGGTAAGTGAGCCACCCCAATTAGATGTTTTCTTTATAAGAGTTGCCGTGGTCATAGTATCCCAAACTAAGACATACCACACTCACAGTGGTACAGTGGATGCTTAGACTACTGAAGGAACTCATTCAATCCCCAGCACCAAGAAGACTTAAAACACACACACACACACACACACACACACACACACACACACACACACACACAGAGGCAAGCAAAGAGCCATAGACAAAAAAGGCCCATACATCTAACAAATGCATATCTAACAATTATATCTAAATTACATAAAATCTCCCCAGTTGGTAATAAAAACACCCCCAAGAAACACACAAAATATCTAAACAAACTGTTGACAAATAAATACAAGGAAATAGTGAGCAGCTCCCAAAAGATGCTCAGCATCAGTCAGGTAACTTCGAATTAAAGTCACATGAGACCCCAATACAGCACTACAGTGGCCATGATCTTCAGGATGGAGGCAGGGGAGCTAGAGACTGAACTTTTATCCACAGACAGTAGTGGTGTCAACAGTACAGTTTCTTAGATGGTTAGTACAGACTCTCCTTACTTAGCAATCCCATTTTTAGGTGGCTAGCTACCCGAGAAAATGAACAAAGACTTACATGTCTCGGCACGTGATTCTTAACAGTGAAAGAATGAAAATAAGGCCTGGTACTGTAGCTCAGTAAGAGAGCGCTTGCCCTGAGTTCACTCCCCAGCACCACCAAGTGTGTGTGCGAGCCGCGTGCGTGCATGCATGCGTCTCCTCGTCCATCAAGAAATTTAAGTTATGACTAAAGCCCATGCTCAATAAAGCACCTACTCCACAAGCATAAGGCTCTGAGTTCAGATCCCTAGAACTCACACGTCAAGGCAGTGCATGCCTATGAACTTAGTGAAGGGCGGCTCCCCGGAGCTCACTGACCAACCAGTTTAGCCAAAGAGGAGTGCTGGGTTCAGTGAGGACCTGCTCAAAGGGGGCTTACTTCTACGCCTGTTGGCTATCATCAATTGTGAAAAATAAAGTGGAGAGCAACAGGAGGACACACCACCAGCTCTGACCTCTACATGCATGCACACATATGTACATATGCATACATTAATCACACCACAGCATGGAGAAAACTAAAAATATGCTAAGCAAGAGAAGCCAGACCAAAAAAAAAGCAAAAACTGTAAGGTTGCATTTATATAAAATTTCAGAAGAGGTTTAAAACAAACCGACCAATGGCCGCCTGGCACAGGGGCATGTGGGTGGGCTGGTATTTCGGGGGTTAGACGAGGACTCCTGAGTCCTGCAGAAGTACTCTTGAGCTTCATTATCATGGAGGTTCTGTGGCTGCATACACTCAGTAAAGTGCAACCAAGTATGAAAACAATCGCCTGTAAAGTATGTCAACTAAATCTCAGTACAGTTATTTTTCAAAAATATCACTAGCATTTTCCAAGCAGAGTGAGAGACTTTCTCCTCAGGAGCTGGAGCTGGAGTTCCCTCCTAAAGCCCACAGAGGGAGCAGCGTTCTCTGCTGCCCACAGTACACCACTCGTACACTGCTGTTTACTAGCTGTTGTTTTGTCTTATGGTGCCGGGCATCAAGCCCAGGGCCTTGCATACACTATCCAACGCTCTACCACTGAGCTACATCCCCGGCCTGCTGCCGCGATGTAAGAAATGCCTTTCTACTCAAACACTGGAGAAGTTTCTATACCTTAAGAACACTTATCAGTTTGGCTCTTGGTGCCTTCTCTCTCTTGAGAAATTCGTATAAGTAGATGTGGGCATTGGGGTTTGAGGGGAACTTTTCATCATACGCATAATTGGTGAGTATCTCTCGGGCTCCGTCTTGATCACCATAGAATTCCAGCATCTGTATGAAACAAAGCACGTCTTAGGTTAATTCTGTATAATAACTCCACAAAAAGAAGCTACAAGCTTATGCTAAGAACAGTAAAAGTGACAAATACTGTAGAGCAGACAACAGCAACACTAATCTGCTTTTCTAACGTCCCTACAACTTCTACAAAACAGGATCAAAGGGCTACATGTGGTCTCATTTTTTCCTTGAATTTGTTACTGGAAAATGTAGACTCCCAATGTAAGAACAAGATATCCACGTCCCCAAAGTAGAGAACACTACTGACCAAGAGTGTGACTCAACTACCTCAGCGCTCTTATAACTTCAGCACTAAGGAGTACATGATAATTACATCTCCTACCTTTGAAGTGATTCACAGATGAACTAGATTATCTTCTGATAGCAAAATGGTCACTTTAGCGCCAAGCATGCCCAAGCCCTCGGTTCTTCTGCAAGGACTCTGAGGAACGGGGTAGCTTTATAAACTTTCTAAAAGCCACTGTTCTCCTCACCCCTTATGTTGTGATTTGGTCCAGATTTTTCCCACTTCCCTTTTACATGGCACCAAATCTTTAGCAATGATTCTGTTTTTACATATGTTCAACAATAAAAACGCAGACTTGCCAGTCAAGATTTTATCACTATGCACATGGCCATGACAGGTATATTTATTTTTCTCATCAATGTCACCAAAAACTTCACAGAAACAACTAAAAGAAGGAAGGATTTAGCCAGGTGGTGGTGTCACACGCCTTTAATCCCAGCACTCAAAGGCAGAGGAGGGTGATCTCTTGAGTTTGAGCTAGCCTGGTCTACAGAGCGAGTTCTAGGATAGCCAGGGCCATACAGAGAAACTCTCTTGGGTTAGTTCAGAGGGTCAGAATCCATCAAGAAAAAGAAGACACAGTGAAGGCTTAGTCTGTGAAAGCACGTGGCAACTACTCATGACATGATACTGGCCAGGGAAGGATGGAAGCAGGCCCCTCCGTGAGTCCTACTCCCTCCAGCCCGGCCCCTCCGTGAGTCCCACTCCCTCCAGCCAGGCCCCTCCGTGAGTCCCACTCCCTCCAGCCAGGCCCTACCACATGAAGGTTCCACAATCTCACAAAGTTGGTGACCACCAGCATTCAAGCAACTTAGTCTTTATAGGACATCTCACATTCAAACCATTAAAAAGTTAGCCAGGGGTAAAACTAAACAAGACTAACTTACATAGCATGTTAGTAAGCGGAAATTATTTAGACCAAAAAAGAGAAAACTTTAAGCATTTCCTCTATTAGCTTCCTTCTAATCATATGACAAAAATTAAACTAACACAATCTTGTACTTTTGTTCTTGAGAGAGTTCTACTACAAATGTAGCCCAGGCTAACCTAGGGCTCAAGCTTGCAGCAATCCTGTCTCAGCTTCTCAGCGCTGGGACTACAAGCACATCGTCACCCTGGCCTATGAAAAGCGACTTACCTCCACATAACTCTTCACAAAAGGATCCCAAACCCCAGGAGTTTTAAGCAGTGCACCAATATTTGCAGACGTCTTGCAGCTCTGGCTGAGCATGTTTTGGGTTTTTGCGGTATAAGCATAATCATCTTCATCTGCTCAAACATAAGAGAGTCATACATTCATTTAGAGAAGCCATAATAAGCAAAACAAAAAAAAATTATTAGAGAAGCCATAAGCAAAGCTCAAGCCCGGGTGGATGCTGGGTGGACGCTGGTAAACGCTAACAAGTACAAAGAGAACTAACTAGTACCTCTTATGAAATGCCCAACTCCCCCACAGGGTATTGGCAACCCTGAGTCTAGCCACCTCGAAAAAGCCATTGTAGACCACACCCAAGGTTAGCTAAGCAGCTGACTATCAACTAACGTAAGCATGAAGATCCACCCTCTAAACCAAACCAGGGCACCGTGATCTACAGAGGCAGCAGGCGTGACAAAGCTCAATAACGCTTTATGTCATAAAAACAGGCACCAGTCTAGGAACAGAAGGACTCACTCCATCTGAACTTTTTTTAATTTTTTAAATTTAATTAAAAAACAGCTAACAAGCTTGATGAAATCTGAGAAAAAGACAAGGCATCCTCTGCCACAACTTCTGCTCACTACACTAGGTTTTCATCAGGGTAACGAAGCGAAGAAATGCAATGACTCTAGACTGAAAGAAGAAAAATTATCTCCATTCAGATGACATGATCCTGGTACACAGAAAGCCTTAAAAAATCCATGAAAAACTCCTCAGAGCTGGTGGGTGGAGATGGCTCAGTGGTTACATACACTAATTGCTCTTACAGGACCAGGATTTGATTCCTAGCACCAACATGTTGCTCACAACCATCTATAAATCTAGGCCCAGGGGATCTGATGCCCTCCTCTGGCCTCTGCAAGCACGAGAAATGTATGTGGTGCAGACATACATGCAGACAGTATACACAGACTTTAATTTTTAAAAACTTTATAAGCATTCACAATTCATTAAGATCATAGGATATAAAACTAACACACACACAAATAGATTATGTGATGGAGCACAGTGGTGCACACCTTAAATCCCAGCACCTGGGAGGCAGAGGCAGAAGGATCTCTGTGAGTTCCAAAACCAACCTGGTCTACATGGTGAGTTCCAGACAGTCAGGGCTACATAGACCCTGTCTCAAAAAACAGTGGACAGCAGCTCCTGAGGATGACAATCAAGCTTGACTGACCTCTGGTCTCCACATTCCCAATGTTCACGCACACCTGAACACAAGTACACACTCATATGCACACATATACACACTCAAAGAGCAACAAAGGTAATACTTAGGAATAAATTTATAAAGATATGAAAAATTATACTCTGAAAAGTAATATTGTTTAATACATTTGAATGTAAAGTCACCTCATGTTTACAAAGTAGAAAACTGCTAAGGTTCATCCAAAATCCTATAATCCCTATCAAAATCGCAACAGCTGTTGCATAAGCTGACAAGTTGATATGAATGATTTCACAGTTCATGACAATACAAGGGGCTGAGCAAAGTCTAAACAATCTTTAAAAAGAGCAAGGTTGGAAGATGCATACTATCATTTCCAAACTTATTACAATGTATAGTAATCAAAACTGTATGCTACAGACATAAGGATTAACATACATAGACCACTCACCAGAGAAATCAGAGCCCCAAAACAAACCTTCATGATTATGAGCAACTGATTCTCAGTACAGCTGACAAGACAAATTTAAAAAAGGAACACTCCCCTCTGCGTCCTCCCCCCCCACCGCCCCCGCAAGACAGGGTTTCTCTGCAAAATAGCTCTGGCTGTCCTGGAACTTGCTCTGTAGACCATGCTGGACTCAACTCAGAGACTCTCCTGCCTCTGCATCCCAAGTCCTGGGATTAAAGGTGTGCACCATCATCATCTCCTGACTGAAAGGAAGAGTTTTCAAAAAGTACAATCAAACAGCCACATGCAAAACAACAGGGTGTATTGTTACCCATCTTATGTACAAAGAAGCAACTCAACATGGATTAAACATCTAAATATAAGGACTAAAACAGTAATAGACTCTTATAGTAGACATCCTTGTAGATCTGAAGTCTACAACCAATTCTGCCGGTGCCCATGTCAGAGGAGCAGCACGTGGCAACTGAGCTTCAGGAGTTTGGTTCACCAGAATACAAGGCACTGATGGGTGAATCCCAGATAGGCAAGGTCCCCAGGGCTTCAGCTACAGAACGTCTCTTGCTACTGTGATGCCTTTTAAATGTTTGTTTAAATGTTCTCTGGTATCTGGCATGATGTGAATGGGTGTGGGAAGATTCCACTGCCTCTAATGTAGTGTGATTATCTCATGGAAATATTCTGTTCTACTGGGCATTTTCACCTGTGCATTATTATGAAGATGATTCCCTCTTAAGCTGAACTGTTAATTGAAGTAATGATTTTATACAATAATAGTGTTAGTTTAAACAGAATTTTGATGATTAAGGATTTCTAACACATATAGTAAGATTATGATAGAGGTTAGGTTAGTGGCAAAGTTAATATAGGTAAAGGTAAGATATAGTGTTGCCCCCGCCCCTGAAAAGTAGGGGCTGCAGAGGATAGAACACAGGAACAAGGAAGTGTCACGCAGCTAGGACTTGGGAGTTTTCCTTGAGGAGTCGTATAGACTGTGGTTTAGGTTAAAGATTAAGGAAAATGATCTAATCCCAGGTGTTAGGCTAGCCAAAGTTCTTTTAATCTTTATGTTGGGAAATGTGTTCATGGTTTCAATGTACATCATAGCTTTAAAAAAGCTTTCAATAATGACTTCATGTAACTAAAAAACAAAGAATTGGGTGATTAATTAAGATAATTGAACAGAACTCTAAAATATGAAAAGTAATTAGTAACCTGTTTTTCTGGCAATTATAAAAACTACTGTCTATGTGAACGGTTGTGGCTGGAAGCCCCTGATCTGTGAGAAGTCTAAAAGAGAAATAGTTGACTGACCTCATGCTGTCATTAAGCACAGCTCTGGTTATTGCCCTGTGGTCACCACCTCGTGGTCACCACATCCCTCCTAATCTATGGGCTGCATGAAAACTCTCGGAGGTCTCTGGCCCCTCACTGGGCACTATCACTGGTACAATAACAGTGACTGACTTTTTCCAAGCACTGCTGCTGAAGCAGATTAATGATTCAACCCCCACCCTTAGAAAGAATTTAGACATGCAGAATTGTTAGTAAAGATAGGTTAAGATGTTTTCGTTAATGACTTTGAGGTAGAAAATCTTGGGGAACAACTGAAAGTGTAGAAAGACACACTTAATAGTTGAGCGAGGGACGCGTTGAGGTCATGAACAAAAGCAATGGCAGCCTGGCTACTGCTGGCTGATGTGCCTTTCTTGCTAGGATGAGTTGGTGATCAAAGGCGATGACTAATTCCTTGTACCTATTTCTGCCCTCGGCTTCCTGATATGATTTAATAAAAAACTGTTAATGAGTGGGTATGCAACCTGAGGATTTAAAGTAGAGATGATTGTTTTTCATACATAAAAGTTCAGATTTGTGATTCTTTTAAGATTCTTTTATAAGATTACCTGCATCATTTACAGTTGTTATATGGGGAAGAATATAAATAAAGGCAGAGGAATTGTCTTAGGGTTACTATTGCCGCAATGAAACACCATGACCAAATCAAGTTGGGAAGGAAAGGGTTTATATCTGGCTCACACTTCCTCATCACTGAAGGCAGTCAGGATAGAAACTCAAACAGGGCAGGGTCCTGGCAGCAGGAGCTGATGCAGAGGCCTTGGAGGAGTCCTGCTTTCTGGCTTGCTCTACATGACTTTGACTTGCTCAGTCGGCCTTCTTATAGAACCCAATACCATCTGCCCATGACAATGGGCTGGGCCCTCCCCCATCAATCACTAATTAAGGAAACGCCCTACATGCTTGCCCTCAGCCCAACCTTATGGAGGCAGTGTTTTTTCCACTTGAAGCTCCCTCCTCTCTAGTGACTCTATCTTGTGTCAAGTTGACATTAACTAGCTAGCTCAGGAGTGATTACTAGTTAGGCACAGAGGAAGCATTAAGAAGACACATGAGCACAACTACCAGGTTAAGGTGAGAGCAATGACCAGTTCCCTAATCTGTGTGGTGGTTACAGGGATGGGAATTGTACATGTGTTCATTCTATACTGTATGTGTTAAATTTAATAAAAGGTTTGAAGCAGAGTTAGTTTTTCAAAAGTAACAGCTAACAGAAGCACAAAATGATACTTCAAAGTAAAAAGGTACACTGATTCTTTTCCCAGTAGCTCGGTGAGTTAGTTTCAGTCTGTGCTTAGAAATGAGACCAAAGCCGGGCAGTGGTTGCACATGCCTTTAATGCCGGCACTTAGGAGGCAGAGCCAGGAGGATCTCTGTTAGTTCAAGGCCAGCCTGGTCTACAGAGTGAGATCCAGGACAGGCACCAAAACTACACAGAGAAACCTTGTCTCGATTTAAAAGAAAAAAATTTGAGGCAAGCAAATGGAAACCGTTTACTGGTTTAAAGTAGTTATTTACTTTTCTTCTTACATGTGGTACTAAAATGAGCAAGTTATTTCGTGACTGTTCGGACTGGTATTTACCACTCCTTTGGATAGATAACATTGTACTTTTTTTCTGCACGCAGTTGTATGGTTTACCCTGCAGTAGATTTAGGGGAGAGGAATGAGAGGAGCTTTCAGAAGATCTTTAACCTTAAGTGTCTTTAATGAAGAAAACAAAAAAACCACAAGCATTTCTGCCCATACAAGCCCAGTGCTTGCTTGAATTTTTGAGACAGGATCATGTAATATAACCCACCCTGACCTCAAACTCAAGATAGCCTCAGCCTCCCAAGAGCAATGTGTCTTCCATCCCATCTGGATGAGCTCAGTGGTCTGTGTGACCCATGCTGCCCTGCTGTCCCTTCACCAAAAGAAAGCTGACTATGGCCACTCACCAAGCTCTGACAGCTCCGTCTTCTTTTTGGACCAAGTGTAGTACTGTAAAAGCCCTTTGTAGGCCTGAACAAGGTTGATCAACACTTCCTGAGAGGACGACTTTTCCCCATATCTCCATGTCTCTGCATCGCTGAGATTTCTGTTTGCATCCTCAAGCATTCCGTGATGTAAAAGATACAATGCATGTTGTAAGGAGATCTGCACCAAAAAGAAGAACCCACTGTTGCTAAAGTCAGAACTAATAGTCAGAAACCCCAGGAAAGGTGTAACATACGCTGGCCTAGTCCTGAAAACTACGCAGTAGAACCTTCAAACAAAAGTGAAAGCTCAACTGGGCAGTGGTGGTGCACGCCTTTAATCCCAGCACTCGGGAGGCAGAGCCAGGCGGATCTCTGTGAGTTCTAGGCCAGCCTGGTCTACAGAGTGAGATCCAGAATAGCCAGGGCTACACGGAGAAACCTTGTCTCGAGAAAAGAGAGAGAGAGAGAGAGAGAGAGAGAGAGAGAGAGAGAGAGAGAGAGAGAGAGGAAAGAGGGTGAAAGCTCAGTGGTATAGTCTATACTCTGTCATTTACGTTTTTTAATCAAGCAAAGAAAGACACTGTGAAACAACTAACCCTGTGTAACTGAGAGTCACAGAATACAGTGCAACACAGTGAGAGAACTGGGCAGAGAGGCCACACTGTAGCCTCAACTAGTTGCTCAGGCCATACTTCACCTGTTGTCAATGACCCTTCAGAAGAGGCTGCTCAAGATAAATGACACAGCCTTACCTGCTTGACCTACAGCAGACAACAGCCTAACTAACAACTTCACACACGTCAAATACGCTCAGAGAAAACATCCTGCCAGGGAGTGCTGAAGAGTGGATTTAAAGGGAAAGAGGATCCCTGAAAGGCAAAAACAACCACAGAGCTGGGCGTGCTGGCCTCAGCTGGAATCCCAGAGCCAGGAAGGCTGAGAAGGACTGTGAGCTGGAAACTAGCCTGGGCTACACAGCAAGGCTCCGCCTCAAAAAAAAATAAAAAGTGTGTGGGAGCGGGGGAGTGCTAGGAAGATGATTCAGTGGATAAGCTATGCAGACAAAGCATGAAGACCAGAGTTTGGATCCCCAGAACCCACAGAACAAGTTGGTAGGCATTGGGGCCTGCCTATCACCCCAGTGCACAAGAGATGGATCCAGGATCCCAGAGCAAACTGGTTAGCCAGATTAGCCGGCCATAACTAGTTAGCTCTGGGTCAGCAAGAAACCCTACCTCAATAGGTAAGGTGGAGGATGATCAAGAAAGACTCCCAGTGTTAACATCAGACCTCCAGACTTAAGACTCTCTCTCTCTCTCTCTCTCTCTCTCTCTCTCTCTCTCTCTCTCTCTCTCTCTCTCTCTCTCACACACACACACACACACACACACACACACACACACACACAAAATTAGAAAACTGAACAAGTAAAAACAAAACCAAGAGCCAGAAATGCACATTTTATGCTTTGCATGCTGTATAGTTTCTCTCATATTTACTCAACTTGTGGCCAAGTTCTTATACAACTTTACAGTCTTGAAAAAAAATTAACAGATTATTTATAAAATTACTAAAGAATGGTGTTCTTTTAGTTAGGAGTATATAATAGAGAAGAGGCTATAATACTGTGGGATGGTCTCAGCCCCTTTTGCAGAAAAACTATTATTAAAAGACAGGAATTCGGAGAGAAGGGTCTATCCAAACAGCAGGAACGTTACAGCATTTGAACAAGTTCAAGTTCCTACTTTGTTTCACAGTTTGCTTTTTTCCAAAACTGCCAGCTTGGCTCAAGTCAGGTCAGCAACCATGTGAGGACTGGCTGTGTCCACAGTGAGGACCAGCCTCATCTCTGAAGAACTGGGTTTGACAGCCAGAGACAGACCAACAGGGTTCCAATCCCATCACATGGAAGGTGGCTGGAAACCAGAAACGAGCAGTCCGCACAGTAGTGTTCTCCCGTCTCCTTACCCACGGGACTTAACGATTTTCCATCATTTTCTATCTCAGCATTGATACAGGCAATTAAAATAAACACACATTAAAAATATAAAATCTGGGGCTGGAGAGATGGCTCAGCAGTTAAGAACATTGGTTACTTTTCCAGGGGACCCAGGTTCAATTCCCAGCACCTACATGGCAACTCACAACTGTCTGTAACTTCAATTCCAGAGGATCTGACAGCCTCACACAGACATACATGCAGGCAAAACACCAATCAATGCTCATAAAATAAATAAATGATTTTAAAAAATATATAAAATCTACATTCTTACCTTTAAATAATTCAAGACACCAATATTTTTCATCCGGTCAGCAAAGCTATTAAAAGTCTCCACATTGCTTCTGGGGTGATAAAATAGAATTTCACTTCCAAGCTTCCAAATGATCTATCAAAGCAGAAATCAGTATCAAAACAATAAATCCTTACCTTATCCAGTTTCTTCCTACAAAACTGTGTTTGTTTTTTCCTGATTATAACATTTAAAAGCAACTTATACTTCCTCTCCATGGAGACCACCAGTCCAGACTTTACTACACTTCCCTAGCAAACCTGCACTCTTAAGTAGGTGGTAATCACTACATCTCAAAATTCTGCTGGATTAGTGATGTTTCTGTTGCTGTGACAAAACACCATGACCACGGCACTTAGAAGAAGAGTGTATTTAGGCTCACAGTTCAGAGGGTTAGTCTGCGACGGAGCACAAAGGCATGGTGGCAGCAAGCTCACACCTTAAGGGCAAGCATGAAGCAGTGTGATCTCTACACTCTGACAGTGCCACCAGTGGAACCAGAGCCTATGGGGGCATTCTCACTCACACCACTACCCTAGGTAAGAGTAAGAGTGCCATTATTAAATCAGTGCTCTCTAGAAGGCACCATTAAGATGCATATTCAGCGTAAACTTAAAAATCAGTATGAAATGGTAAATCAGAAAACAGGTTCCTACAGGGCTAACTCATCTTCAACCCTTCAAGCGCAGACAGCAGACATGTCCATGCTCCCCGAAATCTCATCTTCAACCCTCCAAGCGCAGACAGCAGACATGTCCACGCTCCCTGAACTTTCATCCACACTGAGTGTATGTGCTATGTACTTAGGCTGTCAATCGAAGAGTATTTATCAGAAAAGACAAATTGTAATGAAATATATGTCCTCAGGCCACATTTTGGTGACACAACTTGAGCTCTGCTTTTCTCAGGGAGCAAATGTCTATTTCTCTTTCAACCTAAAGTAGATGAATAAAATCAGGAGTCTCTAAAAGAAAGTTGCCTCTGCCTCTTTTTCCCCTGCTGGGCTATCAGGTGTGCACTTCCACATCTGGCTTTTTACACACCAGGACATCAGGAGTGCTGGGCAAAGGGCAGGACGGGTATGCGAGCGGAGTCACTAGAAGAGGCCTCAGGAGGGTGGAAGTGGCTGAAGAAAGACCTTCCAAGAAAAGGAAATGAAAGGGAAAGCGTTTGCCTCACCTGCTCCACGGAAAGCAAGAGCAGTGAGGCTAGAGAAGAACACCCAAGGTACAGAAATGGGGTCAGACGGGCAGACCAGGAAGAGGGTGAGCTCATCCTGAGGAAGGCCCCAGCAAGCAGAGGACTGTGGCTGGTGCTCGGGAAATGGAAAGCCACCAGTGTTCTCATAAGCAAGCACGGCTTTGAGAAGCCCTGTCCCCATCACTAGTCAACAGGGAATGCAAATCATAACACGAGCAAATTCTACTTCACAACTCGAAGTATCAAAAAAGACAGGCATGGTTGCTCATGCCTCCCAGCCTCAGGAGGTTTAGACAGAGGCCTGATGTAAACCTGAGTCTGAGGCCAGCACGGTATCCAAATCAAGACTGATAGATAGATAGATAGATAGATAGATAGATAGATAGATAGATAGATAGATAGAAAGAAAGAAAGAAATTATCAATGAGGATGTGAAAAAATTAGAACATTAAATATTGCCGGTAGAAATATAAAGTGGAAAAGCCACTTTGGTAAGGAGTTTGGTAAAACCTTAAGAGATTAAAGGTAGCGTTATCATATAACCTATAACTCAGTACATACCAAAGAGAAATTAAAGCAAGCCCCATGCAAAAACACACACATGAAACGTTGAGCGAATCCAGGTATTCCATACAATGGAGTCCTGACAACGAAAGGAAGGAGTGAGCCAGGCATGGCGGTGGCAGACCCACCACCCCAGGACTCAGGAAGCAGAGGCAGGGGAAACAAAAGGCCCCGTGGACAGAGCTAGACGCAGAACTGCCAGCAACCGGCTGCGTCCAGCAGACTCCCAGCGTCTACCTCAGGGGCAGCCTGTCTCTTGTAGGGGTCGGAATCCTCCAGGGTCTGTAAGTAACTGTGCATATACTCCGCAGCCCGCTGCCACTGGTGCTTCAGCAGGGCTTCGTGGATAAAGCTTAAACACGCGCTTGTCGTCTGAGTGAAGTCCCTCTTCCTCTTCCCTCCAGTCACTGCAACAACGGACAGAAGACGGATTACTCCACTGACTCCAATTCAGCTACTCAAAAACCTCAGTAAACACAAGTTTTTTGTGTTTTTTTTTAAATAATTTATTTAATTTTACTTTATGGACATTAGTGCGAGGGTGTCAAAGCCCCTGGAATTGGAGTTACAGACAGGTGTGAGCTGCCACGTGGGTGCTGGGAATTGAACTCAGGTCCTCTGGAAGAGCAACCCATGCTCTTAACTGCTGAGCCATCTCTCCAGCCCCAATAAACACAAGTTTTAACAAGGGCAGCAAGTGCTATGATCCAGCCTATCCCAGAATCAAGCCCACTAACTCAAACCCTGCCATATAATATTAGTTTTAGTGGTCTCCCAACCGATGATGGAATGTTGACAAGTAGTCCTGCGTGGATCTTATGCAAGGAGCCACTGTGCTATACATTTGGTCTTTCCATACTCTTGAAATTAGCTTACATAGAAACTCAAAGAAGAATCTGAAAACCAAGCTGGACACAAGGGCACTGTAATCTGAGCACTAAAGAGGCTGAGGCAGGACTGTGAGTCCAAAGACTGCACTACATAAGGAAATTCTGCCTCAATAAATATAGTAGATAGCCTTGTCCTACCAGCTCCCTATATCTTTTAAAACTGATTGTTCCTTTACTAAATAACTTGGATAGAACCTTCCAAAGGAACAGGTCCCAGTATTTAAAATGGGCGAAAGTCACCAATGCTATCATGCTAGGGAAATGTGGTCTTTATCACCCACTAACGTTCAGAAAACTCCAAGTGAACCTTTTTTGTTTAAGGATCAAGTTTCCAGTAATTCAGTACTAGTAAATGAATCAAGATGCACACAGTTGTAAACATTAGCATCAGCTAGGTCTGTGAAGTACTGAGAATCTCCATGGTAACAGTGCATGAGCTTAGTTACACTATTACATTATAGAAGAGACAAGTTAGACTGACAGCTCCTTTTCCCTCTAACCAATCCTGTTTGGCCAGCAGTCTTTTTCTTTCTTTTTGTTTGTTTGTTTGTTTGTTTTGTTTCTATTTTGTTCCTGGTTTCCTGGGACTCACATGGCCCAGACTGACCTCAAGCTCACTATGTAGCCAGTACAACCTGGGACTCTTTCTGCCTGGTCTCACAAACAATGGAACTGCAGGTGTGCACAATCATCCCTGGTTCCGGGCCCTAGTCTTCCAGCCAGACTCCCTTACTTAAGCAAGTACAGAGACCAACAGGAACCATGAGAAGATACTTTTCAAACAATCTGGGCAGGTCCTGGAGAGACGGCTCGGAGGTTAAGATCACGTGATGCTCTTAAAGCGGCCCTAAGAATTCAGGTCCCAGCACCCAGGCAGCTCACAATCACCTGTAACTCCAGATCAGGGAATCTGACACCCTCTTCTGGCCTCCATGGGCACTGCACTCACATGCACAAACCGAAAGACACATACACATAATAAGAAATAAAAATCTTAGGGACTGGAAAGATGGCTCAATGGCAAAGATGGTACTTGCTGCTCTTGCAGAAAACCAGGTTTGGTTCCCACAGCCACATGGCAACACACATCTGTGTCAATAACTCCAGGGAATCCAACACTCTCTTTTGGCCTTGTGGGTACCACATACATAGTACACACACATACATAAATACTCATATACATAGAAGCCAAAATAAATTTAACACAGTAAAATTTTCTTAAATGTAAACAGCCAGGAGAGAGGCTGCTGCTCAGTGGCACGACAAGCCACATGCAAGGCTCTGGATGCAATCCCCAGCATGCCCATAACAATCAGAAAGAGCACAAGATCAATGTGTGTATCTGTGTCGCCATACACTCCTTCCTAAAACTGATCTTCTAGAGAACTATGCCTGTGTTCAAGGCCTACAGTCAAAATGTACGTAATACTTGCAGGCAAAAGATGAGGCTTACAAGTGAACGGCTCTTAACATTGCCCCTTGCAAGTCAGATGATTTCCAAAATCTGTCTTGTCAAAACCACAGAGATACTGCTAACTTTTTTTTCCTGGAACTTAGAGATCTGATAGCCTCTGCCTCCCAAAAAGGAGGTGTTGTTTTAACAAAATCTCAATTGTTCAATTTTACCAATAAAGACTCGGGAGCCAGATGCTGGGGTGAAAGCCTGCTAGCTCAGAGAGGCAGAGAAATCACCCAGCTGCCCCTCCTTCTCCGCTGATGTCCCAGAAGCCCCTTTTCCCTACACCGTCTCAAACTCAGTGTCCCTCCCTTCCACCTCCTGTTCATCTCTCCGTCCTCCTGACTCTCCCTTACTCTCTCTGTTTTTTTTTAATAATTCTGTGAAACAAACAATAGAATTGATGTTAAATCTTTCCTCCATAGGGGAGAAAAATAGAGAACAGTCAAACTGTGGTGCACACCTGTAATTCCATTGTGGCTAGAAAACTGAGTCTAGGGTCTGCCTGGGCTACAGCAAGACTCTGCCTCAAAACTCAAGTGATCATGCCAGGGGAAGGGAGACAAAGACAGAACAATTACCCATGGATTCATAATGCAATTGAAGAAAAAGTGATACCCTTGTCTATTTTGTTGAGATAAAATACAAATTAAAATTTACTCTAATATTTAAGTCCCAACAATCTCTCAACAAAGCTTTTATGTTACTTTGATCAACTGTATACAACCAATAGTTACAATGTCTCAACACAAAAATAAAACTCCTAATACTTACAATATGAGACATTAAGAATATATATATATATATATATATATATATATATGTAGTGATATATACTGTCTCCAAAAAAGCAGTATTCTAAAACTCCCATCTATTAAAAGCTTTTTTTTTTTGGAGACAGGGTCTGTCTGTGTAGCTTTGGTGCCTGTCCTGGAACTCACTCACTCTGTAGCCCAGGCTGGCCTTGAACTCACAGAGATCCACTTGGCTCTGCCTCCCAAGTGCTGGGATTAAACGTGTACACCACCACCGCTTTTTACTATCTGTTATCATTTAAGAATTTCTGTATGCTTAGATTTCACCAGATTATTTTAAAAGTAACATAACTCCATTTTAAAAATCCATCACAGGGTGAAAGTTTTTCACTTGCAACTATTAAACTTACAAAACAATTTATATGACACCTTAAAACTGTCAAGACAGTTTAATAAGTACTGCAAGACAGCACACAGAACATACTCACAGGGTCACGTAAGTTACAAACATGATTAAGACCGCAGCCCCTCAGCGGGGCACGGTGGTGCACATCCACCACTCCAGCAATCAGAAGACAAAGGCAGGAGGATTGCTGCGAGTTTGAGGCCAACCTGGTCTGTGCAGCAAGGTCCGGGCTAGTCAAGGCTGATCAGCAAGACCCTGTCTTGAGGAGGGCTGGAGGGGAAAGAAGATGACAGCACAGACCAGGTACTTCTCAGACACTTAACGAGCACTCCAAACACCCAGGATCCCCAGCCTTGATACCCATGTGGGCCTGAAACTAGCAGTACTGGAATTATCTGAAAGCTAATTAGAAAGGGAAACGACAGAAAAAAAAGGAAGGAAGGAATGGAGATTGCTGTGCCTCAGCCGGCTCTCTAAAGCAGGCCCCTGCATTTAGTAAGAACTACACAAGCTGCTTATATCACAACAACTCCAGGCAACCAGCCCACAAAACTGGCAAATAATCTGTTCAAATAATTCACCTAATGGGAGCCTGCTCTCAGGCCAATCTCTATCTACCTCTTTATGGTTAAAAGTATAGGATTTGAGGCGGGAGGTGGTGACGCATGCCTTTAATCCCAGCACTCAGGAGGCAGAGCCAGGTGGATCTTCGTGAGTTCGAGGCCAGCCTGGGCTACAAAGTGAGTTCCAGGAAAGGTGCAAAGCTACACAGAGAAACCCTGTCCTGAAAAACTAAAAATTATAAGATTTGAGATCAGACAGACCTGATTTGCTTCCTTATATCATTACTTAAGAGTTTAATTTCTTTGCAATTCAGTGTCCTCACATGAAAAATGCCAGTGCACACATTCACTGAGGACTAACTTACGGGAAATATAAAGTCAAATGAATTTTTCTTTTTAAATGGAGCTAAATCCAGGAGCCAAGAAAAGCATCAAGAGCAGTAAGAAAAGTGCTGGTGTACGTGTATTTAAAGTCTGACACACGGCAGCACACGGATCCCGGCTTCTTTCTATAGTCTTACAGAGCTTAACCCATTAAAAACCTTGTCTGCACCTACATTAGATTACAAATGAAGAAAAACGCTTTTTAAACCTATTACATCAATTCTACAAGGCATTATTTCCATTGAATTCAACAGAAATTTCCTTAACATTTCCTATGTATGTGCTCCTCCATGAGAGACCACATTTTCTTCATCTGTAAGTCGTTAATATTTTGCCAATGCCAAAGATACAAGTGCTCAGTAAAGAGGACCAAAAATTTAAAAATAAATATATATCTATCATAATATAGACTCTGTATTAGTTTAAATGCAAAAAAAAAAAACCTAAAAGAAAAAAGAGAATTGATTTCTTATAACTTCCTTTTTGTCTACAGTTGTAAGAAAGAAAAAGAGAAACCTCCCATCTAATCTTAACAAGATAATCAGACATCATCGTTCACACCTGTAATCCCAGCGCTCGGAGGCTGAGGCAAAGGAACAACCATGTGTTCAAAACTAGCCTGAGCTACATTCAGTGAGTTCCAGGCCAGCCAGGGATAAACAGCACCCTGTCCCAACAACAACTAAAATAAACTGGGGGGGTGGGGGGGAGGCGGGGGAAAAACTAACTAGCTTGGTTATTCATTTCATATCTGTGTTCAATCTCAGCACTTCCTTGCACTAGAGTGAAAGGCTTCGACGCTGTCCACTTACCTACAGTTTCTACACGATTCTGAAGCCACGGGAAGTGCATTCCTGGATTAGAGAACACAGAAGTTTCTCTCTTGCCATCCTCTGCCACAGCAAGCTTTGTCAATTCTTCCCCGAAATCGCTCATATCTAGTCAAAACTGAAGAGTATCCGTCAGCTTCAGTACATGCTAATCCACAGACAACTGAACTGAAAAGTAGCCATCTTTTCTTCTAATAAATATCACCTGAGCAGCAGAACCCATTGTATCTGATAGTTCTTTTAAAGTAGCAGTTGAATCTGTTCAAGTCCTCAACAGCCCAAACTAAAGTTCTACTTAAAAAAAAAAAAAAAAAGACCACGACAACAATGACGGGGGACTAGAGAGATGGCTCAGCAGAGCACTTTCTGCTTTTACAGAGGACCGGTGTTGTTCGGTTCCCAGCACCCATGCGTAACAGTTCATGATCTTCTGGAACCCTAGTTCCAAGGCATCCAATGACCTTCTCAACAGGAATATATGTAGTGCAATTACATGCAAGCAAACACTCATACACGTAAAATAAGAATCATTTTTAAAATCCATAAAAAAAAAAGACTACTGTAAAGCCATGTATCAAGTACATACAAAAATGAGACATCCTGATTACAAAGTAAAAACCTAAAGCTACGGAAAGAAATCGAAGGATACATACCAACACAATATAACAAGTACAATAATAGCAGTAGCTAGTATTTACCAGGACTTAAGTACATACTTAGCCTATAAATTAGCTAATTTAATCACAGCAGTAACCTTGTTTTCTTCCACATCAGTAATGAAAACTGCAGGACTCAAAGTATGTAATGTGACCAAAAGAAGCGAAGACAAGATCTGGGAAATGCAAAGCACACAGACTAGCTGGTATGACGAAAATGGCTAGGAGGTGGGCAGGGGACCGTGGCAAATAAATGACTCTACCAAAGTAGCCATGTGCCACTGAGCTTGCATTTACCTGTCAAAAAGCTCAAGACTCCTGTGTATCTACCGAGTATTGAAGCTTCCGGTACTACAATTTAGAATTCCACCAAACTTCCCTCTTTTCTGAATCCTACAGCACCACCCTAGTTCCGGACACCTTCAGACTTGTCCAGGATTAATGCATTGGTGTTGCTTTTGTTTGTCTGTTTTCTGCGGTGCTGGAGATGGAACCTGGGGCCTTGTGCCTGCTGACAATTTCTTTTTTTAATACTACGTTTTGTTTATTGTGCGAGGTGAGCCACCGCGCCCGTGTGGACGTCAGCGGATAACTTACAGGGGTCCTTCCACCATGGATCGCACTCACCTGGCTAGACGGTAATGGCTATTCCCTGCTGGGCCATCTCCCAAGAGCTGCCTCAAATTTTGCTCCTCCGCCTTCAATCCAGATTAAGCCTTTTAAAAATCAAACTCAACCGTTCGGCGCAAAAGCTTGAAATAACGCCTGAATGTGAAATCGACCCACCACTATGGTAAGGGAGACCTAACGCAAAACCTTCTCCAGTTCTCAAGAACTCAAACTGGCGTGGTGGCGGTTGCCACGGTAACCAAAACTTTACAGTCCCCGTAACTCAGGTTCCCAGAACCCAAGATTACAGAAAGTCAAGAGGGAATAGCAGAAGGAAGAAGCAGGATGCTCACGTACCTCTTCCAATTGCAGTGGGAGCGGAGGGCGCACCGACCCCGCGGGTGGCTATAGCCCGGCTGCAGAGTTGGCGGGTCTCCACGCCGCGGACAGGCAGAGAAAACCCTCTCCGGATGCAAGAGTTGGCCAGCGCTTCCTGTGAGCCTGCGCAGAACCAGCCCGGCGGGCAGTCGGGGAGCGTGCATGAGGAGCCCCGCCCCTACCTCGTGCGTTGCCTATGGGAAAGCGGCTGAGCCTCTCCAGCTCCGTGGAGGCTTCCGAACGTGCCCCGGAAGTGGATGTTAGCTTCCGCTTTCCTATTGGTTTGGCCCAGATTTACATCTTGGTTTTGTGCCAGCCGGAAAATGGAAGGTTTCCATCGCAAAGTCGAGTGTGGAGATGGGGGGGGGGGGGGGGGGGGGGCACTTATCCGATTCTGATTGCTGCTTTGAAAATTATTTTAATTACAATTTTTAGCATCCGATGTAAGTGACTTGCTGCCTTCACAGTTTGAGCAAGAATCCATTTTTCCTTCTCAACGAGGATTGTTCTAGGGATCGGCCTGGAGTTCACTTTCAAGAGGGACGTTGACAGCCATATATTAGTTATGGAGGTGGATAGTGAAATTGTTAAGCCGTGTGAAAAGGGGGGAGGAGTTAGGGAAGAGGACCCTGAAGAATGGCCAGAGATGTATGGAAAAATACTACTTGAAGGACTGATCTACTTTGGTTTTGGTTTTTTTGAGACAGGGTTTCTCTGTGTAGTTTTGATGCCTGCCCGAGATCTCGCTCTGTAGACTAGACTGGCCTCGAACTCACAGAGGTCTGCCTGGCTCTGTGCGCCACCCCCGCTGGGCCTGAAGGACTGATCTGTTAATGGACAGATTATCACGGAGATGTGAACAAACATTAATGAGTAAAAGCTAAAGGGAGGCCACCTTAAAGTCACTGGAAGAAATGACTTTATAGTTCAGTTAAGGCTGCATAAATGAAAGTATGGACTCCTCCAAAATTCTGAATTTACTGCTCGGGAACAGAAACTGTGCATCATGGAAATTAAGAGTTTGTACATAGTTTTGTTTTTTTTTTTTTAAATGCTACAGATATTTTATTCTGTTTTCTTCATAACCAATACCCAGAAGCCATAAGCACTGGAGAAAGGTTCTTTATACTGTCTTTGTATCATTAGTCTTTGCCCTTAAGCTTGTTCTTTTTGTTGTTGATGTTTTTGTTTTGCTTTATTTTGGGTTTTTCTAAGACCGAGTTTCTACAAAGCCCTAGCTGTTCTGGAAATCACTATGTAGGTAAGGTTGACCTGGAAGTCTTAGAGATCCATAGAATTCATAGAGCTCTGCCTGCCTCGGTCTCCACTATGATTAAAGGTGTGTACCACCATGCCTGGCCTTTAAAACTGTACTTTATAACTACAGGCAAAGCTAAAATAAATGATGATGTGGCCAAGGAGGGTGGTCTCACACACACTAAGACAGTGATTAGTTTGTCATCTGGAAGCTTGGTTCATCAAAGTGAATCAACTGATTTTTTTTTGTTTGTTTGTTCATGCTCAAAAATAGGGGGAAGTGTTGGGCAGTGGTCAAGCATGCCTTTAATCCCTGCACTCAGGAGGCAGAGGCAGGTGGATCTCTGAGTGAAAGGCCAACCTGGTCTACAGAGTGAGTTCCAGGGCATCCAGAGCTACACAGAGAAACACTGTCTCAAAAAACAAACAAACAAACAAAACCCAATGGAGGGGGGGAGTGTTCTGATATCAAAGTTTTCAAACATCTCTTGATATTAGGAGATAAAAGTGAGAAAATTCATTATCTTTATATTCTTCACATACCACTTCCCTTTCCCACAGTACAATTCTGGATGAAAATGTGTTGAGAAGGAGCATGCACAAAAGCTTTCTAGACTCCAACCTAGAATGTATGTTACAAGGGAGAGGAAAATATTCTCACAGTTGCTTTTCATCAAGGGAACAACTTCATAATGGTGATGAGCTACATTTTCTAAAAGCCTTGGAGGTGTCTTGGAAAATATTGTTTCCATTAACTTTTTCTATATAAAAAACAAGCTTCACATAGTCAAGCAACTGAAAAACATCATCACCAATCAACTAGACTACATAATAATAGTGTCGGTTAAAAGAGAATGTGGCAAAAATAAAAGCATAAAGACAAAGCCAACTTGCATGGTGGTGTAGAGAAAAGTTTTATCCAATTATAGCTTCCCTGATATACATGGGTTAGGATCCTACACTAGGCTGAGACTTGGGAAAAGACTACTCTTAAGAGGCACAACTTCAAGTTTTCCCTCCTTGTTTGGTACCCTGAGCCGCCATGGAAAGAAAGAAGCCCAGGCTAGTCTTCTGGAGAGAGATGGTGGATGAATAAAGAGCTCCTAGCACACTAGCATCATAAAGAAAGCACAACCATCATGCAGTGCCTTGGTTCTAGATACATGAAGAAGATGAAAAGGTGGTCATCTCCGATTTTAGAGCAGTTATTGGCTGGAAGCAATCACATGAGTGGTTCCAGTTCAACAGCAGGTGTAGCAGAATCAAGCTAAACCCTACACAAACTCCCGGTTCAAACTGAACAGTAAAATGGTGGTTATCTTCAGGCACCAATGTACACTGAGTCTTCTAGACCCATCAGTTTCTTCTTTGTTAATTTGGAAAATTTTTTGCCTCAAATAAATTTCTGTTCAATTATGTCCCTGCTTTCAAACACTTGGAGAACTTCTAAGTATATATTAGTAAAACCACTTAGTATTAAGAGATTAGAATATAATTTCTGCTCAGTTTTTTTTCTGATCATTAGACCTGATAATTCCTATTGTTCTATCTTCAAATTGACCCTTTTTTGGTTGGCAGTGTAAAGCCTTCTGATAAGCCTGTTTCATTATTTTTTCACTTAAAATACTGTTTCTTATTATTTGAATTTCTTTTTTTTTCAAAAGAAAGTTTTCACTTATGTGTTAATATGCCTTATTTATTCATTATAACTATGCTTTCCACTAAGTCTTTGGAGTAATTTTTTTTTTTTTTTTTTTTGGTTTTTCGAGACAGGGTTTCTCCATGTAATTTTGGTGCCTGTCCTGGATCTCACTCTATAGACCAGGCTGGCCTCGAACTCACAGAGATCCACCTGGCTCTGCCTCCCAAGTGCTGGGAGGAGTAATTTTTTTTTTTGAGACAAAGTCTCACTATGTAGCTCTGGCTGTCCTGGAACTCACCATGCAGACCAGGCTGGCCTCAAACTAAGAGAGATCTGCTTTCCAAATGCTGGAATTAAGGGTATATGACACTACACCCATTTTATGGGATAATTTGAATCTTATTTCAGACAATTCTAATATGTAGGTCATGTCAGAGATGTCTTATTATTCATGGGTTTTTTTCTTTTAAAATTTCATCTTTCTAATTCTTTGCAATCTGATAAGGTTTAATTCTATTGTGAACATTTATAGATTATAGGGAGGCTATATTGTTTTTTCTAAAGTGGATTGTAGTGATTAATGTTATTTCTCAATCTGATTGCATTAAAATTCCCAGACAAAGAGTATCTGATGGTTTTGCAAGCTGGTTTCCAGAGAGAGTTAATCATCAAGGCTCTCAACTGCTGCAAGCCAAAAAAATATATGAAGTAGGATTTCAGCTGGTTATGACAAGCTAATACCTGGAAGAAGCCAAAGGCCTTCCAAAGGTCAAGCTGAGGCTCAAGGAGGAGAAAGACAGAAACACAAGATAGCTTCAGGAGGACCTGGATTAAACCCAACAGTCCCTTCTGCTTCTTCAAAAGGGCTTTTTATACCAATGCCAAGGGGCAGGGCAAAAGATCTCCCCCATGCTAGATCAAAGCACACTGCACAGCCAAGTGTAGACCCTTTCAAACACCTGGTAATCACATCCATGGTCAAATGATCCCCTTATGCAGCCCTGCTGGGTAAAGCAAACTCAGATTCTCAGACCCTGAGTAAGTTCTCACTAGGAAACCTCTGTGGGTCTCTACAGCTCCCCTTTCTTAATATATTAAAAGGCCCCTCAGATAGACTGTGCCTGCCTTAGGTTGTTTTCTTCTTCACTAATCAGCCTTACCCATCATGGAGATACACTTTCCATCAAGCATACTTAGGTTGGTAGCTAGCAAGAAGGACTTCTGACTACCAGCCTCTGGCAGGGTAAAGTACAGAGCTTAACTCAGCTCTGACTCAGGTCCCTACTAAGAGCTTGGAAAATAGTTAGAACAACCACAGTAGTACCTATGGCTGCCACACCCTCAAGTAAATAAGTAAACGATGACCAAGATGGAATGTCCTTTTTGAATGGGCCTAAGATGTCTATAAGAGCTGCACCAGCCCCTTTTTTTAAATCAATAAACTCCTAATGCAACTGCATCAAACTTAAACACTCCTTTAACTTCAACAAACCATGATTCATCAATATCAACAGATTAACATAATTCTAGCATGAATATTACTATACATATTTACAAATCTTACAAACTTACATACAAAAGCAAACACTCTATAGGACTATTTATACTTTACAAATTTTAGCAAACATTCAAAAGTGATCTCTTAACAGAACTATTTACATTTTCTTCTAACAAGACAGAGTGTACATGAATAGTGAGTCACCACAGTTAAAATTGTAGGTGAACTCAAAACTGTTTCATTTCTAAGGTTTGCAAAAGCTCAAAAAAGTCAGTTCTAATAACAGTCTTAAAGTTTCACTGACAGCCCAAGATCAGGGCCTGATTCATCAGCTGTCCTGAAGTCCCTTTTAGCAGCCCAAGTCCTAAAGACTTTTAGGCAAACAGTTCCAAATATGAGGAGTCCCAAATTTGTTGCAGCTCGCCTGAATGCAACAACTCAATTTAGTTCAAACAAGTGTCTCTGAAGCTTCATTCTTAGCCACAGAGGCACTTTCAGTTAGCTTTCCCTAGGAGAGCTGCCCTAGGGTTAATTACTAGTAGGTGGAATTACTGTACTGAGCTGCTGTAACTCTTAGAAAAGCTTTCTACTCAGCTAGTAGGAATCAGGAACCATCTCTTAAAGGAGCATGCATTGGTTTGCCTCTAGCAACCAGAAGTGATGTGGCTCCAGGCTCCATTTCGTTCTAGCTTTTACAATCTCAATCCTTGAATACCAAATAGTGACAAAACCTTTGTCCCAAACTCCTTATCAGCAGTCTGGAGGGCCCCTTTAGTCTCCTGCTTTCCCCCAGACTACAGGATGGAACATCAATGTCAGGAACACTAGTTCAGCTGCTGTCACTCAAACTCCTCTGGGGGAGCATCAGCAGCTATGATGTCATCATGGCTGACATTCCTCCATTCCACACACTGCATCAAGTGCTCAGGCAGTCATCGAGATTCATTTTCATGCCCTTGACACCATATTAAAACAGAATCAGGACCCTTCCATAATCCCGAGCTAGGATATTTCCATTTCACCTGAGCATAAGTCACTCGGGTGCCATCATACCAAAATCTAGCTGTAGCAGATTGTTCACAGATATTGACATTCAAAAGATTCAGAATAAAAGAGCATGATTCAAATCACTATGTGGTGACTCAGGGTACGATTCCCCCCTTTTAATTTTTTGAAGTTGCATCTTGAGACTGCCATGGGCTTTCTCCACTATGCCTTCTCCTTGAGGATTATAAAAAAATACCTGTTTTATACTCAGTTTGCCATTGGGAACAAAATTGCTGAAGTGCTTTACTACTATATCCAGAACCATTATCAGTTTTAATTATTTTTGATAACCCCATGTAGGAGAACCATTTCAGGCAATGAGCATTTAGATGTTTTGTACCTTCTCCAGATTGTGCACTAGCCATTAAAAATCCTGAATAAGCTGGGAAGTGGTGGTGTAAACCTTTAATCCCAGCACTCAGGAGGCAGAGCCAGGCAGATCTCTATGAGTTTGAGGCCAGCCTGGTCTACAGAGCAAGATCTAGGACAGGCACCAAAACTACACAGAGAAACCTTGTCTCGAAAAAAATCAAAAAAGAAAAAGAAAACAAGAAAAAGAGAAAGAAAAGAAAAACATCCTGAATAAGCATTGATGGTTACATGTACATATTTTAACTTGCCAAATTTCACAATATGAGTGACTTCCATTTGCCATAAATGACTAGGAAGAAGACCTCAAGGGTTTACCCCCAAGTGAGGTACAGGAAAATATTTAGGGCACACCCCACATTGTTTAACTGTCAAGCAACTTCCCTGGTAAGATTGAATTGCTTTCTTAGACTTGTGCTATTTTGATGATGAAAAGCACGTGACTATTGAGTTAATTCTACTTGGGATAAGGTAATCATCCTTATTAATTTGTCAGCTATTGCATTACAATTACCTAGAGGACCAGGAAGATTAGAATGAGCTCTAATGTGACCCACAAAGCATGGTAGCTTTCTTTGGTGAATAGCATCTTGAATTTGTTGAAACAGCATTTTAACTTGACTGTTACTAGTCCCAATGCATGGAACAGTTTCTGTAACTTGAAGAGCTCTATAAATATATCGACTATTTATATATAAATTAAATGAACTATCTACAAGAAACTGAAAAACCATGTTTACCGCCTGTAATTCCACTATCTGTACTGAAGCTGGGATTGTTTGTAGTACATAGCTTTTTCCATTGATAACATAAGCAGCCCTTCCACTGGAAGATCCATCAGTAAAAAACTATCTTAGCATCTCTTACGGGATCTTCACAATCTTAGGAAGTATAAATGATGCATTTGAGTGATTTGTAACAGTTGATCAGCTGGAAACTGATTATCAATTTGACCTAAAAACTAAGAAAAGGTAATTGCCCAAGAATCATTATTTTGAAAACGCCAATCAATTTCCAGTTTCATAAAAGGAACACTGATCGCACTTAGTTCTTTACCAAAATAATGTCTAGATTCAATCCTGCTTTTCTGTACCAAACAAGCTACAGCTTCATATGGATTTAATGTCTTAGCTGGTGAAACAGGAAGATATAACCATAAAAGCAGACCATTTTGCCATAATACTGCTGTAGGAATATGTCTAATGGGCAAGATATATGTGTGCCAAGGTAGACCATAATTAATATAACATACTTGCTGATATTGAATAGCATTCTCAACTTGCAAAAGAATCTGTCTACCTTTTCCAGTTAACTGTCTGGGTGAATTAAGATCACTATCTTTTTTTAAAAGATCACTTAAAGTTTCCAAATCACCAGTAGATAATTTTACATAAGGTTGCAACCATTGAATGCCCCCTAATAATTTTTGAAAATCATTCAAAGTTTTTAACCCATCCTTTCTTATTTCCAATTTTTGAGGCTTTAATTCCTTAGGGTATAATATATATCCTAGATATTGAAAAGGTGGCAGTCTTTGCACTTTCTCTGGAGTGGTAATTAACCCTTCAGGGATAAGGCAATGCTGAAGCTGTCCAAAGTTGTCACGCAAAATTTCTTTGTCTTTATGTGCAAGCAAAACATCATCCATATAATGAATACTATAAACTTGCTGAAATTGATCTCTAACCTTTTGGATAGCTTGATACACAAGTTTCTGGCACAATGTTTGGCTATTGACCATTCCCTGGGGCAAAACCTTCCAATGACATCTTTTCACGGGCTCTTTAAAATTAACTGATGGAATGCTAAATGCAAATCTTTGACAATCTTGGGGAGCCAAAGGGATAGTATAAAAACAATTCTTTAAATCCAAAATAATTTTATAAGTATCTTTTGGTATGGCTGTAGGGGTAGGCAATCCAGGCTACAAAGTTCCCATTGGCTGTATGATCTCATTAATTTTCCTTAAATCCTGCAATAATCTCCTTTTCTCTGACTTTTTTTTTTTTTGATCAGGAAAGTAGGAGAATTCCAGGGAGGATTAGAAGGTTTAATATGGCCCCCATCCAACTGTTCTTGTACTAACTGCTGGACAGCTTGTATTTTTTCTTCTGTCAGGGGCTATTGATCTATTCACACAGGATGGTCAGATTTCCAAGTTATAAGATCTACCTGGAGTACAGGCTGCTCAATGACCCATCCTAAAAATACTCTAATCCATCCCTATTAACCCTTTCTTTAGGGAGCAAAGGTGACATTTGACCCTCACTATTTTTTACTAACTCCTGGTCAGGAACCTTTGCTTAGTGACAACTGTATTGGGGTTATATAAATAAACTCCCATATGGCTCATAACAACTCAACCCCACAAATTTACAGGCAAGTGAGGGACAATGTATGGCTGAAAGTTTCCTTCATGACCTTCCTCATCTCTCTAGGAGAGTTCATTGCTGCTCTGCTCAGGATACTGGGTTTGTCCAATCTCTTGCAACTGTGTGATAGTTTCCATCTTTGACCACATGGAAGGCCATTGACCAGCAGTAATAACAGACAGATCCACACCCATGTGTAAACGACCTAAGCAACTTTTTCTGTTCACAACTAAGGTGAGTTTTGTATGCTGTGGACCTATGGCTTGTAGCCAATAGGCATCTGACAAACCAAATCCAGCTTCTCCTCTCTTATCTCTTTTAACTGGATTTCTTGTTCGCACCTGAGGAAGTAAACTTAACTGTGCAAGTCTCTGGCCTGTCTTTATTACAGAAATTCCCTTAGGTGAGTGAGTCATCACCTTAATTTCTCCAAGGTAATCAGCATCAATTACTCTGGGAACAACAAATATCCCCCGCGCGTGGTAGTACTACTTCTTTCCAACAATAACCCTACAGTGCCTTCTGGCAAAGGTCCATAAACACCAGTAGGGAGGGCCTGCATCCCCATTTCAGGGATCAAAACTGTATAGATGGACGAACTGAGATGTAATCCAGCACTACCTGGTATTGCTCTATAGAGGTCCTGAATATATTTCTTTGCTTGGAAATAGACTGCAGAATTACTCCAAAGATCTACTTTGTTGGGGCCTCCCAAGTGCTGGGATTAAAGGTGTGCACCACCACCACCTAGGTTCTGGACACTGTTTTCTGTGCCCTGAGTCTGGCACTAAGGAATTTCTACTCTTGCCCTAAATTCCTTCCTATTAAGTCTATGCAATATCTGTGCACCTAACCCTATATTTTTGCCTAATTTTAATAGAAATTGAGAGAGAGAAAAGAGAAAAACCTAGACAGAGAAAGATACTTGTTACAGCCTAACTTTTATTACTTGCTTTGGCTTAACTTTTAGCCTCTCTGCTTTATCTATATATAGTTTTTGCTCCCGAAGAATAGAATACCACTGCCTAACCTTTTCATAATTCATAACTGGACATGCCCAACTGCTTCCGAGGTGCTCCCTCCCTCACTTACTTCCTCTGCACCCAAGTCCCTAGCTCTGGCCCCATCTGTAGGAGGTCAGCTCCCACCTTTTCAGGGTTCCTATGAGGAGGAGAGAGGGATACGAAAATAGTAGATAGAAAGATAGCGAAGAGGAGAAAGACAGAAACACAGAATAGCTTCGGGAGGACCTGGGTCAACACCCAACAGACTTTTCCATTTATTCAAGAGAGCTTTTTATAACAATGCCAAGGGTCAGGGCAAAAGACTTCCCCCTTACTAGATCAAAGGACACCACCTAGCCAAGTATAGACCCTTCCAAACACCTGGTAACCACGCCCATGTTCAAATGATCCTCTTATGCAGCCCTGCTGGGTAAAGCAAGCTCAGATTCTTGGACCCTGAGTAAGTTCTCACTAGGAAACCTCTGTGGGTCTCTACACTGGTGCTAGTGTTAATTTTTTTTAAAGATTTTGTTCGCAATTATGTGTGTTTCTGTGTGGGTATGTACACATGAATGAAGTTCCCAAAGAGGCCAGAAGAGTTTGTCATATCCCCTGAAGCCATTGGTGGTTGCAGGCTACCTGACATGGGTGCTTAGAACCACACCTGGGTCCTCTGCACGAACACTATGCACTCTGAGCCATAGGGTTAATTTTTAATCATCATTTTCTAGTGCTATGGTCATATTTAAATATGGCTAATCTGGTTTTTTTTTTTTTTTTTTTTTTTATCAAGACAGTTTCTCTGTGTAACAGAGCTCTGGCTGTCCTGGAACCCACTCTGTAGACCAAGCAGGCCTTGAACTTACAGAGATCTGATTGTCTCTGCCTCCCGAGTGCTGGGCTATAGGCATGTTCCACCACCTCCTGGCAAGATGTACTTTGTTCTTATACCCTGATCCACATGAAGACAAGTTGTAGAAAAACTACATTAACCTATTGGTGGTTCAGAATGCATAATCTTTGAAAAGATATTCCATATTTACTTTATTTTTTTTTTAAAGATAGGATCTCACTATGTAGCCTTGGCTGGCCTACAACTGCTGGCATGGAATTCACAGAGATCTACCTGCTTCTGCCTCATTGCTGAGATTACAAGTGTGTGCCACCATGCCCAGGCTCATTTCCATCCAGTATCGCCATGGCACAATCATGAATGGAGAGGACAACCTGTCTCCTGGAAAAGAAGGCACCTTAATGCCCTGCCCTGACGATATGCTGATAACTGCTGTCAGGATACTCCCTCCAGGGTGAAACATTCCTTCCTAGAGAGAGGCTTGCAAGACCCAGGAAGTAATAAAGGAGGATGGAGAGGCCCAGAGGAGACTTTCCAACCTAGTGAGATGCCTGCAAGGTGTGTAGAGAGCTCCAGGGCTGCAGCTTCATGAGCTTACCCATGCTGGGGAGGACTTTTCGGTGGCACAGCTGCCTGTCAATCACCCATGCTCCTGTAAACAACTTCAGTAGACCCATCGGTTCACCAAGATGGACTTTGATATGATTGTTGCTTTGGTCTGTTGTAGCCAGAAGTTTTCCTGTGTCCCATAGTCGCTCAGTCCCAAATAAACACTCAGAGGCTTAATATTAATTACAAATGGTTTGGTCTATGATTCAGGCTTATTGCTAGCTAGCTATTACATCTTAAATTAACCAATTTCTATTATCTATTTTGCTATGTGGCCATGGCATTACTGGTCTGCTGGCATCTTGTTCCCTGGGTGGCTGGATGGTGTCTGCCCTGACTCCTCCCTGTCTCTCTGCTTGGATTTCCCACCTGGCTCTTATCCTGCCTTACCATAGGCCAAAGCAGCTTTATTTATTAACCAATGGTAGCAACCTATATTCACAGCCTACAGAAAGACTGTCCCACAGCAGTCTGTCTTTGGGTCTCTACCTGAGGCTGTGTCTCTGTCTGGGGTAAACATCCATGTCATGGCTCCCCAGGGAAAATCTCACACGGCAGGTACATAGTACCTCTCTTTTTGCTATGCTTATTGGATTATTTTCCTGAGTCCAGGATGCTGTACCTGGACCTCATTCTGGCTTTCCTAGCTCTGGACATGACCTGCTCCCTGACCTGTCAGTTCATTTAGGCAAGAAAAAAAAAACAGAAAATTTAAGCCACACCACACTCTGAGGAACTTGAGAAAAGAAACAAAAACTTCTATCCTTACTCAAGTAATTTTACCTTGGAGGTTGGATTTAGGGGAATGTCAAGCCTGGACGCTGTTGCAAGGCCAGACATAACAGTGGAGCTGATGCAACACAAGGCACTATTGAATGACATGTTGTTGGAGCTCACTGTGGGTTTTGTTTTCTGTTTTCATTTTTTGTTTTCAAAACAGGAATCTTGCTCTGTAGACCAGGCTGGCCTCCTCCCTTGACCTCCTAAGTGCTGGATTGCAAGTGTGTACTCCCAAGACCAATACACATGGCCTTCCTAAGTCTGTCCTGCTAGAACTGAGTCAGCAAAAGACAGAAGATTGCTTCAAGTTTAAGATGAGCAAGCTGGTCTCATAGCCAAAAAAAAAAAAAAAAAAAAAAAAAAAAAAAAAAAAAAAAGGATGGGAAAGGAAGGAAGGAATTTCCTCATGATAGATGATTTACCATACAAATTCTATAGTATCTGTTCCTCAGGAAAACAAAGATGAGGACCAGTGAGAAAACTCAGCAGGTAAAAACACACACCACAAAAACCTAATAACCTGAGTTTGATCCCTGGAACCCACAGTGGAAGAAGAGAACCAATCCCCAAAAGTTGTGTATGTACATATGCACACCTGTATGTGTACATACAACAATAATAAAGTCTTTTTTTTTTTTTTGGTTTTTTCGAGACAGGGTTTCTCTGTGTAGCTTTGCGCCTTTCCTGGAACTCACTTGGTAGTCCAGGCTGGCCTCGAACTCACAGAGATCCGCCTGGCTCTGCCTCCCGAGTGCTGGGATTAAAGGCGTGCGCCACCACCGCCCGGCTTAAAGTCATTTTTTAAAAGAAATAAAACATGAAACTTATGTGGACCATGTAAGGTGATCTAGTGGTGTCTGTTACCCTAAGAACATCTTCCATTGGCCAAAGCTGAAAACTCTAGAAAATAGTGTATAAACATACATTTTACTTTTATCCTTCTTTAAGAAATTGCCATATTTTCCTGTATTGGTTACACCTTCTTTGAATCAATAAGTTTAGTTACAGGAATGGGCTCTTCTGTAGTTCAGAGTTTGTCTAAATAGAGAAATAAATATTCTACTTTTTAATCTTGGATTATAGTTAAAAATCATGATGGAAATAAAATGGCAAATCAGTTTTTATATAGACACTAAGCACGTCTGATTACTGAGCTAAAAATGAAGTTTTGTGGGAAAAAATTAAGTTAACTTTTTAAATTTGTTGTGTATGAGTTCTAAAAAGTTGAAGTTATAGTTGTAATTGGTCATTATATGTTTATTGGGCGTTCTCTTCTGGGGAATCAGAAACAAGGGAAGTAGCTGTTCACATACAGAGTCTCTCTTGCTGTCGTTCATCGTCCCTTTGTATGTTCTGTACCGTTCACACTCCACGGGGGTGTAAACAGAAACGGGCTTTCACGCTCGTCACGAAAGTGCTTACTTTTGCCCTGCACAGTTGCTTACCGTTCAGTCTTCATATAAGGGTATTTGTGTCCTCTGTGTGCATGCACCAGTTGAAATGCCAACACCTCCAGAGACTTGCTTTGTTCCCAGCAAGCTTGGGAGGACATTCCTGGCTTTGCAGTCTCTGAATGAGAACATTTTCCAGGGTAGCACTGTCCAAACATGTTACCTCCGTAAAGTCACTGTTTGCCAAGACTTGTTGCAGCATCCATCAATTCTGCTGCCTGTAGCTGTCTGGGATGTCACTGACTAAGTTATTTAATCAACACAAATAGGTAATCCTTTTATTTGCTTCTTAAAAATCACTGTAAACTTTTAACTTTGGCCCCAATTTTGTAAAGAATCTGAGACAGAAAAAGTAACCACTCGTCACGATTCGCTGACTCCTAGTCCAAGCCTTGGGCTGGCAATCCAGATTTGGTTGTCCAGCCCAGGCCTTCGGCTGGCCAGTTCAGGCCTTCAGCAGGCCAGTCTAGGCCTTTGGCTGGCTAGTGCAGGCCTTCAGCTGGTTAGTCCAGGCCTTCGGCTGGCCAGTCCAGACCTTTGGCTGGCTAGTCCAGGCCTTTGGCTGGCCACATTCTCTGTCTCTGCTGCTGTTACTCTGCCAGGAAAGCAGTTCATTTCTGAAAATGAAGTGGACAAAGCCAGGAAGTCTGCTCTGTGGAGACTGAGCTGCACAGGCCACACCCTGAAATCTGTTCTGCATTTGTTGCAAAACACCAAATATTTGACTTCAAGGACAATGGTGCCAAGGTAAATTCAGCCCAACCGGACTCGGGAACCCACATCTACACCCGTGTATCAGTGGCAGTGGTAGATGTTTGAGCTTCTTTCTTTGTATGGTAGAAAGTAGTATAATATTTGTCAGGGCAGAGCAAACAGTACATGCTGGCAGGAAATGTGGCCTTGTATTTGACTCACTCCCAGTAGGAAGCGCATGGTGACAAGACTTTCTTAGCTGTGGGGAGGGAGTTAGCCCAATTGGCCATGCCCAACACAAACCCCCAATCCCTATGTTCCTCAGAGCGGGAAGATTTCTTACATCCACTTCTGTCATTGAGTCCCTTCAAGGGACCCATAGCTGTCTCTGTTTCTGCTACGTCTAAATTCTTGCATTGGTTTTCAAAGGCATTCATCATCTGTCCCCTCCTCACCACGCAGTGTGACTTCCGTCACTGTATACACACCTTCACTGTAGTCAGATGACATCATCTTACTCTCCTTTAAACACACTGCTTTCTGCCTTTAAGCGCTTGGGAGGCAGAGGCAGGTGGATCTCAGTGAGTTCAAGGACAGCCAGGGCTATGTAGAGAGACCTGCCAATCAATCAATCAATCAATAAACAAAACATTTTTCAGTCTTCCTAAAAGAAGTGTGGTACTGCTGGGTGGTGGTGACACATGCCTTTAATCCCAGCACTCAGCAGGCAGTGGCAGGCGGATCTCTGTGAGTTCTAGGCCAGCCTGGTCTACAGAGTGAGATCCAAGACAGGCTCCAAAGCTACACAGAGAAACCCTGTCTTGAAAAAAAAAGTGTGTTACTTTTGACTTTTTAGAAAATAATTTTAATTTTGTGTATCTGCTTGCATGTCTGTGTGGGCTTGTGCATGTGTGTGCAGGTACCTGTGGAGGTCAGATGAAAATGTTGGATACCCTGCAGCTAAAGTTAAGGCAGTTGTGAGTCACTCAACATGGGTTGCTAGGAAGTGAACTCAGGTTCTCTACAAGAGCAGTATGTGCTCTTAAATGCTAAGCTATTTCCCCATCCCTGTGTGATACTTTCAGCTGTTAGATTAGTCAATAGTATATAGGACAGTCCTGTCACCTAAGAAAATAATTTCTGATCTGTTAACAGAAAGGCGTTCGGATAGACTAGAATAAAATCTGCAAGATTCTGCCTTTGGATATTTCCCAGGTGAACTGTAAAAGGGCTTCCATGTCAGGAGCTGTATTCATCAGACCTCAGATAATGTTTTTCAACAAACTGAACGTGCAGGAGGACTGAGATGTGCCCTGGTGGGGGTCTCGCCACACGCTGGGCTCATGTGAGTTTCCATAGCCTGCTCCCTCAGCACCACAGTCCAGCAGATAGTTGTCTCAAACCTGGTCCCCACATCCTTCATTTCTCTGTTGCCTGCCCTCTCTCAGCCTGCACCCCGTTTGTTCTACTGTGTCGTTGGACTGTGCCTTAGCCTCAGGAGGTTCTTCAGCCTCATGGCGCCCAGAATGATTTTTTTTTAATTTTCTCGAGATAGTTCGTTTAATGGAGTTTTGTTCACTGTGCTGTGTTTCTTTGCTGCAGATTAAGAATAAGTGCTTAAAACTGGAACTGTTTTCTACCTCAGTGTTACAGCCAGGTCAAGGCCAGCCTGGGGCATCCAAACCCTGTTTCAAACCAAGAAAAAAGAAAAAGGAAGGAAAGAAGGAAGGAAAGACAGAAGGAAGGAAGAAAAGGAAAAAAAAAAAAGAAAAGAAAAGGGGGCTGGAGAAATGGCTCAGTGATTAAGAGCACTGGCTGCTCTTCCAGAGGACACAGGGCTCGATTCCCAGCTCCCACATGGCCTCACAACCCTGTGTAACTGCAGTTCTAGGGATCCGACCCCCTCTTTCCGGCTTCTGTGGGCACTGCACACATGTGGAGCACAGACATATTGCTGGCAAGATAGCCACAGGCATAGAATAAAAATAAACAAATCTCAAAAGAAATGTAAAGAGAAAACAAACAATAGAAAGTCAGAAGTGGTCCCAACACACACACACACACACACACACACACACACACACACACACACACACATATCAGGAAATTATCAAAAGATGTGAGTGCTTTACTGAAAGTTTAAAAACAAAACAAAAGCAAAAAACCTAAACTAAAAGCCAAGGATTTGAAATACACAGAACCTCTGCTCCCTAAGGGGTAGTGGAGGACACTGTGGGTAGGAAAGGAACAACACATAAAGATATAGGAGTCAAAGCCTTGCCTGGGCAGGACGGTTGCTGCCTTCCGGCCGTCGGATGGGTTCTTTCCAGTCTCAAATGGCACCGGGCATAGAGGGGAGGGAGAATGCCTGACAAAAACAGCCCAAAGCCCCCCTCAGGAAATGTCTGTTTCAGTCAGTTCTCACACCAAAGCCTCCTTGCTCTGCCTCCCTAAATTGTGTTAACTGAAGACTAGGCCTTGCTGATGAGTCCAGAGAGAGTGGGTTGCATGTATAAAAGAGGCTGTTCTCTCTGACACAGTACTGAGTATACATTCTCCTGCTAGGAAGAAGTGTGAGTCTTTTTCACTGGGCAACAAAGCAGCTTGTTCCCACCAGTTGGTGAATGCAGGGACAGAAAGAAGCATCCCAGTGTGGACATTTTCCATGTTAGGAGTGTAGGTTTCCTCCAAGTCCAAACTGGTCAGTTTAGTATTTGTAAGACTCAGTGAGGAGACGCTTTCCTTTTCAACTGTATTTTTACATTGGAGTTTGTATTTTTTTTCGGGAGAATATAACTCAGACTTCTAAAGCTAGTAGCTTTTGTTTTGTTTTGTTTTGTTTTGTTTTATGACAGTGTTTTGCTCTGCAGCCCTGGCTGGCCAGGAGTTCGATATGTAGACCAGGCTGGCCTCAAACTCACAGCAATCCTTCTGCCTTTGACTCCAGAATGTGGGAATCATGGTCATGAGCCACCACCCTAGACTGACTAGTTTTTATTTGAGTTGTGTCTTTGTAATAGATTTCCATAGAGTTGGTCCAACTTACAGAAATAAAAAAATGAATCTGATAATTTCTATTTAATATTATACATTTCTCCTATATAAATATTTTCCAACATTATTTAGGAATCAACTGTGTTTAAGCATTTAAATTGTCTACTTATATATGTTTAGACACAGACACAGATGAAATCGACACACAGTGAAGAAAAGGGGCAGACATACCTGTTTACACCCCAGCTCATAGTGCCCTCCCCTTCCTTATAGTATATTAGTTACTTCTTTGTGGTAGTGATAAAACATCAAGACAAAAAGCAATCTATCCAAGAATGAGTTGACCTTAGCTTACAGTTCCTGAGGACGGGTCTATAGTAGGAGGAAGACGAGGTAACTGGAGCAGGAAGCTGGCGGGTCACATCACAGTGACACCCAGGACACAGAGAGCAAGCTAGCAGTGGTGGGAAGGCTGTAACCTTTCAACCCTACCCCCACGGACATGCTCCCGCCAGCCAGGCTGCACCTCCTAAAGGTTCCATGACCTCCTGAAAGAGCACCACCCCTGGTGACCAAGTGTTCAAATACACGAGCCTGTGGGGGATTTGTCTCCTTCCTGCTCGGCCACCAGGCAAGTCTTCAGCTGTGCTGAAATTTGTAGCACTTTATGTAAGTAGAACTTCGCAGCAGGTGTTCTTGTCTAGCTTCTTTTTTTTGGGGGGGGGGTTTCAAGACAGGGTTTCTCTGTGTAGCTTTGCGCCTTTCCTGGAACTCGCTTGGTAGCCCAGGCTGGCCTCGAACTCACAGAGATCCGCCTGCCTCTGCCTCCCAAGTGCTGGGATTAAAGGAGTGCGCCACCACCGCCCGGCTTTGTCTAGCTTCTTACATTCCACATTTCCTCTACTGCTAGTCTTAGCAGCCCATCATTTTTTTTCTCAGTTGCTTTCCAAAATGTATCATCTATTTGTTTAGTGACAGACATATATTTGCTTGTGTTTCTTGTTTTGCTTGTTTTAACTGCTTCAGACAAAGCCACTATGAACTGTTTGTGTGCAAGCCTTTTGTTTCCCTTTCTCTGGTGTAAAGAAAGATTGGGTGTGTAAGGCAGATGTGTTTTATATTCAGGAAATCGCCAAGCTGTTTTCCAGCAGCTCATACTGTTGGCTACACCATTCACAACTAGCCAGCAGTGCTGAGACTTCCAGCCATCTCCATCTTTGTCAACACTTGTCCTTATCAGACCTTTTCACTGTACCACGCTAGTGTACGTGTAATGATGTGGATAAGAACTGCGTCTCATCAGTCATTTACAAGGCTGAGTGTCTTCTGTGCTGCCTTTGTATCAGTTTTGCTCACTTTTCCAAGTTGGTTTGTTTTGTTATTCACCAATTTTGAGAGGATTCATCTGTTTTAGACCGAATTCCCCCATAGACGTGTTTTACAAACACTCTATCCTGTTTGATTTGACCTTGCACTTTCGTCCACTGACTATAGAAGTCAGAGTAAATTTCCATTTTGATTAAATACAATGTAGTGGATCGCAAAGCTGTGCTGGAGAGGCCCAGACCCAGGAGGATTGTCTCCAGAACACCCCTTATTTCTGCTGTGCTTCCTCCTGCTGGCTGCTGCTGTGTCCCTGCTGTATTTGGCATGGTGCAATTACAATAGGAAAGGATCCCACCGTGTCTAGTATAGTGCGATTGTTTCCTGGGAAAATCCCACTCCTCACTGGGCAATTTACTTGCAAATTACAGTGAAGATGATTTTTATAAGAGCAATGATGATTAGTTAGATTTGTGATTTAACTGGACTTTTTTTTTTTTCCAAGACAGGGTTTCTCTGAAAGAAAGAAGAACTCTCTCTTTGGAGTTCTTCCTGGATCTCACTCTGTAGCCCAGGCTGGCCTCAGACTCACAGAGATCCACCTGGCTCTGTCTCCCGAGTGCTGAAATTAAAGGCATGTGCCACCACTGCCTAACTGGGCTTTCTGAGTTAAGAGAGTTAGTAAGATGATTAGGGAAATGGTTTAGGTTATTCTGCCAATTGCTCCAACAAAAGATAAAAAAAAAATTGAGTAAAACAGGCTAGAAGTCACCTTCCCCTTTGTTATATGTGAGATTTCAGAAGATGAAAAATAAGAACAGGAAGTTTCATGCATTATAGACTCATGAATTCTGCCTGTGGGAAAACAGGCTGATGATCAAAGAGAGCAATTATGCTCCTGCATACACCAAGGTTAGGTCTGTGTTCCTTGGCCATGAAACTTACAGAACTAATCACAGGCCCCGGTATGCACCTTGAAAAAAACAAAGTTATGAAAGGAAATTAAATGACCCTATTGTGTGTAAAGAAAAAAAGATGGTTAGCTGAGCACTTGTTTAAAGTTTCTCTGGAGTAGAAACAGGATAGGCATCTGTTACATTAAACAGCTGCCAGCCAGTACCAAAGGAACTGGCTGAAATACACTTAGCTTGCTTAAAACTCTGTTAATCAATTATAAAAGAAGCATTGCTTTGGAGTGAAGATGTTATGGTGGGAAAATTAATACAAGAAACTGCTTAACTACTTGTGGGCTTCTATGGAAAACACGTAACTTGTGATCATAGTGGGACTTCTTCCTGGGTAAAGATTTTCATTTGTCTTTGGAAAATCTGTGACTTGTGGTTGTGAGGTAATCTTTTCTTGCTTAGAAAATTTTGTCTTAGGGGGTATTAAAGGGATAAGAGATATAATAGAAGGGAAACACCAGGAAATGTGTAGACGGAGAATAACTGGGAAGAAGGAAGAGGAGGATGGGGAGGAGGAGAAAAAGGAGGAGGAAGAGGAGGAGGAGGAAGAGGAGGAGGAAAACAATAGGGTGAAAGAACAGAACAGAGAAAGAACAGAACAAATAACAGAAAGAAAAATAAAAGGAAGAACTGAGCTTTGGCCCTCAGAAGAGTCTCCTGTGTGTGTCTACAGTTCCGCCGTATCTCCTCTCCACTTTCTGACTGGCCGAGAGTTGGCTCTCTCGGCAGCACATTTTGTCCTATGCCATCTTCCAGGAGTTTTATTGATTTATTCCTACATTCAGGTCTGTGGCCTGTCCCTGCTACTGTGTGGGGTCCCATTGTTCCACAGCCTTACTAACAATTGTTAATGTCTTTTTTGTTATAGCCACCCCAGTAAGCTCGAAGCAGGGACCCATTGACTTCTGTTTCACATTTTCTAAATGTTCATGATACAGAGAATCCTTTCATCTGTTTAGTGGCCTTCACACATTCTAAGTTGTCTTTTATGTTGAACTGTAAGAATTGCTTGTGTATTCTAGTTATGAGCCCTTACCAACTGTATGATTTGCACTTACTTTCTTCTGAAAAAAAAAAAATGAGTCTAAGTTCTCATGTAGCCTAGGCCAGCTTTGAACTTTATACATAGCCAAGGCTGGCCTTTAAACTCCTCATCTTCCTGCCTACCCCGCCTGAGTGCTAGGATTACAAGCAAGGGCCAGCATGGCTGCTGTTTCCTGCCCTCCGGGTGTCTTTTCACTTCCGTTTATGATATTCTTTGAAATAGGCCTTTTCCAGCTCGAGAGGGGGACCTTAGCGACAGCAACACAGTTGTCTTCGGCTGCTTGTGGTCCCGTGCCACGTCTGATGAGCCATGTCTGACATAAGATTTGCCCTACACCTTCTTTTATTATACTTTAGGGTCTGGGAACCACTTGCAGCTAATTGTGGAAGTTCATTTCAATTCTTTCTTTAATTTTTATTTTCTGGAGCTGAGGACCGAACCCAGGGCCTTGTGCTTACTAGGCAAGCGCTCTACCACTGAGCTAAATCCCCAGCCCCCATTTCAATTCTTACGAATTAAAAGATTTCACCTCATATCTGAAAGACAATTCTAAGGAGTCAGTTTGTTTTCTTTTGGTGTCTACATTGCTCTGCTACCTCGTAGTAAGTCTGCTGTCTCTTATTATACTACTACTACTACTACTAATGATAGTGATCATTTTATGATTATCATTTGTTGTTGGATTTGGTTTGTGGTACTCGTGGAACACACCCAGGGCCTGTACATTCAAGGCAAGCGCTCTACCACTGAACAACATCTGTAGCCCTCAGATTTGTTTTCATTTTTATCTTATAAGTCAGAGTCTCACTGTGAAGCCCAGACTGGCCTTGAACTCATAACCATCCTGCCTCAGCCTCCTGAATACTGGAATTACAGGTCTACACCACCAGGCCTGGCTAGAAACCTTCTTCATGCTGACACATCAACGTTATTTGCTTTAGAAAACACTGCCTTCTGACTGATTGGATTTCTAGGAGGTGATAATATGCCTTCCTGTAAACTCATCACACCCAGCTCTGCCATTTTTTTATTGATTTTTATTTTATTATTATGATGATGATTGATTTTTCAAAACAAGGTTTCTTTGTGTAGCCTGGCTATCCTGGGACTCAGAGATCTGCCCACGTCTGCCCTCCCCGCAAGTGCTGGGATTACAGGCATGTGCCACCCCCACCCCCCAGTTCTGCCATTTTATCCTCACTCCTCTGTACATATGGTGACTGCTCTAAGTACCTTGCAGTTTTCTCCCTTATCGCTGGTTTTAAGCATTCTGCTGCGCAGTAATTGTTTTCTCATTATTCGTGAGCCTGGGGTGTATTGAGCTTCCTGAGTCTGTAAGTGATCATCGGGTTTGGACCATTTCCCTCGTGATTCCCTCACACATGCTTCCTGACTTCTCATCTCTTTTAGGAACCTTAATTACATGTATACTGGACCGGCCAAGTTGTGGGTGCTGGTGGTTCATTTCTTCCAGTCTTTTCTGTTTCGTGGTGGAGAGTTTATATCACGTCTGTAGCTCACTAGGATTGTCTTCTAAGATGTCCAGTCCACTGTTGATCCCATTCGGTATAATCCATCCTAGCCATTGTCTTTAAATGATTTTTCTTTGGATAGAAAGCTACTCAGTGAGTAGTTTCATTGTCCAAAAAGACAACTCCTCCTGGCAATTTCAGCCGTAGGCTTTCTGGATGCTTCTAGACAGGCGTCAGGGCGAGTTGGCAACGATGGGCATTAATATACTGTCTTCTGCCTATCTCAGATCTGGTCGTCTTGTCTTTCACACACCAGAGTCCCCAAGGTCAAGAGCCTTCTGTACCTTATATTTCTACTTCCACCACCAACAACACACACGCACTTTAACTGTTACACAGTGAAAACCCCCTCTGTGGGGTTAACAAATGATACACCTAGGTTAGAGTTTACGTCAGCCATCGGAGCCACACAATCAAATGCCGTGAGCAACAGTGGTGCTTACTCACCCACTAATTACACACCCACTAGTGGATGAACTATCACTTCCACCCTGGGTGTCGCCTGAGAAGTTTCTTCTCATCACCCACTAGACTGGCTAATGTCTCTTTAAAGAAATATATACATTTTTAAAGGAATACAAGTAAATTAAACCTTCAGAACCCCATGAGCCAATGAATAAAGGCGTTTGCTGCCAAGCCAGAAGGTATTAGTTTGATCCCTGGGACCCTCTGGTAGAAGGCTAGGACAGAGAGAACTATGTCTTATCCTTGTCCTCTGACCAATACAATTCATCCCCCAAAAGACAAATAAATTTTAAAAATGAAAACCTTCATGAGCCAAACAGCCTATTCTTCCTATTTCAGTAATAGGAGCATTGACCCTGTATGTAAAAGCATATATATATATATATATATATATATATATATATATATATATATATAATATAATATATATATATATTATCTATATCTATATCTATCTATCTATCTATCTATCTATCTATCTATCTATATCTTTAGTTTTTCAAGACAGGGTTTCTCTGTGTAGTTTTGTTGCCTGTCCTGGAACTCACTCTGTAGCCCAGGCTGGCCTCGAACTCACAGAGATCCGCCTGGCTCTGGCTTCCGAGTGCTGGGATTAAAGGAGTGTGCCACCACAGCCTGGCCTGTAAAAGCATATTTAAATCAAAATGTCACATTGTTTTGTTACTCTTTTTCTGCCAACGAAATGTGATTTAATTCTCTTCTGTGAAAATAAGACGACTTTAAATAACTCTGATCTCCATACCATGGTAGCACACGGAACAACAGGAAGAAAGCACAGGGAGCGTGCAGTCAGTCACTTTGACAGACATGTCCCCATACCACAATAAACCTATCTGCGGACCTGTTCCTGGGGCTGAGGATGCTGCTGAGGGGAAACACTAAGTACCCCGGTGTGTAGGACTTGGTTTAAATCAATAGCGTCATGCAAAGGGATCTGTGGTTCATCCAGCAGTTCATTGTTCAGCACATCCTACGTTCCAGATGTTTCCCTAGGTACCTAAGAGGAGCGAACAAAACAAATTAGGACTTGGATGTAGCTCACTGGTAGCTCGTGCTGAGTGTGCCCAATCTCCAGCACCACATAAATAAGTAAACAAACATTTTCCCGCTCTTGAGGAGCTATTTGAGGTTGGGTGGGGGACAGTCAAATAGAGAAATAAACATAAGGTTAAGTGGTAAACGTGCTCAAGAAAATAAAGCAGGGTGATGCGCTTAACCATCCTGGGAAGGTTTCTCTATGGGGGGGGGGGACGGGGAAGGGTGTGTGGGGGGAAGGCTCGTGTATGCTGTGGGGCTGTCACAGAGGCAGGATGGAGTAAGGGGACTATGTGAGGAATTATCGCAGGTAGGGGGAAACTGCAAGCGTGAACGCACCAAGGAAGTAGTGGGCTTGCTGTGTCTGAGTGGACCTAACAGGTAGGGAAGCATGCCCGCCAAAGGACAAGAGAGGCGGTCTGTGGTGAAGCCATTGTATGTTACTTGGAAATACGGAATTGTGGGAAGGTTCGAGGAGAGACGAGACTTTATCCTCACAGACGTTACTCTGTTACTGTCTCCACAGTAGCTATTCAGGTGAGCCGTCAAGTTGGTCTGGCCTACAGTGTCGGCAAAGCGGATGGTGAGAAATGGAAGCAGAGCACGTGCTAGACTAAAGGACTTCTTCCTTATGGACAGACAGGAATCTCAAGGTCTTGGGCAGAAGGTCACTGTCCACTAGCCCTCTCCTTAGAGGATGCCGCTTTCTAATTTACCATCTCACCCACGATTCCATTAAAATAGAAGAGAACCGTGTGATGGGGGTCCCGAACAATCCCACGGAGTCTCAAGTGTGCACCGGGGTTGTGCCTGGGTTAGTTGCTCACTGTGGCCGGTCCTGCGTGGGACTCGGCCGTTCAGAACTGAGGACCGTGGTTGGAGGAAGTGATGAAGAGGGATGGCTGCTTAGCGTGGACCAGACATCCGAAGCCCAAGGAGGGAGGCAGAAGAACCTGTTGGGAGGGCGCAGAGATGCGGAGTGACGAACCGGGTGACGCGGAGGGCCGTTTGTGAGGGCGCCGGAACCGAAGCCGGCGATTGGGTGAGGGGAAGGTGCCAGCGGCGGTTGTCAAGGCAGCAGTTCGGGAGGGACGCCACGGCCTCCTCCAAGTCACTTCGCATCCCGCGCCGAGCCCCTGCTGACGTGTCGCTCGCAGCCGCCGGCCGCCCGGGCGCCTCCCCCGGCACCGCCTGCTCCCGCCCCGCCCCCGGCACCGCCCGCCGGCGGCCTCCGCGTCACCCGCGCCCGCGGTGGCCACAACATGGCTGCGGCGCCGGGGCTGCTGCTCTGGCTGCTCCTGCTCGGGCCGCTCTGGTGGGTCCCGGGCCAGCCGGACCCGAGCCCCGGCCGGCGCTTCTCCGACCTCAAAGTGTGCGCGGACGAAGAGTGCAGCAGTGAGTGTGGGGCCGCGGGGCGGGAGGCGGGTTCCCGGGTGGCGGCGATGGCCGCGCGGGTCGGAGTCCCACGGTTCGCCCCTGGCCTAGGGGGGTCTCAGGCCCGCGGAGCCCGCGCCGGTACGCTGTGCTCGGCGATCCCCCTGGTGGTCCTGCCGCGGGGGCCGCGCCTGCCACTTGTTGCCGGGGTTTGCTCTCGGCGGCTCTGACCTGGCTGGGGGGCGCCGCAGACCCCGCCGGGTTTCCTGGGGTCAGCTCCCTGCTTCCCGGCCCCGGATCTCCGCCTGGGCTCCCGGAGTGATGGGGTGGCCCGCCCTCGCATCCTGGGCATCCCGTGCTGCAGCCAAGAGCGTCCCTACGCCGGCCGCGGGGACCTGGGTCCGCGCAAGACCGAGACCCACGCGCTTAGGGATCTGGGGCGCAATCTCAGTGGCTGATTGACGTGGGGTTCCTTCAGAAGGCACCCCGGTGCTGCCCCTTCGCCCTCTCGGCTGCATTGGGACCAGCTCGCATCACCTTTGGAAACGGAGGAACTCGAGTTTAGGTTTGGGATGAGCCGGAGGCCAGGAACGCAGTACATTCCGAGGTCTGTCTGGTTCTCTGCCTCAGTCCTGTCTCTCTTTTGCATAGAAGCTTCTTGCCAGCTGCCAAGTAGGGCTGCAGGAAGGTCAAAATCTTTTGCTCTTAAGGAGGCCAAGGAGCTGCACCTGTCACCACCTGAGAGCCGCAGCCTTCTCCTCTGTGCGCAGTCGCGCCCCGGTCCTATGTTGGAGGTGCCTGGGTTGGAGGTGGGCCATGAGGAAGGTTAGGATCAGAAGAGGGCTATTGCTGTAATAGCCAAAGGTCTCAGGAGTCAGTCCAGCCTTCCTTTTCCTTAGTCCCCTATGTTGCTGGGACCCATTGCTGCCCAGAATAATTCATAAGGCTTCCAGGTTGGTTTCCAACAACTGTGTACCTTATTGTTGATGTCCTTCATAAATCACAAGCAGGCCATATAGAAAATTATTTCTCCTAAAAGACTTAAAAAAACTACATGTTAGCCATTTATATTCAATTGGTTTTATGAAAAAAAAATCATAATTTGAATGATTTGTACCAATACCATTAAAGAGAAAGAAAGGGGGTACCTGTAATTTATTTCACCTAGATTCTAGGTCCTAGAGGTAGCCCAGGGCCAGTGTAAATAAACGTTGTAAATAAAATAAAGGTGGAGCCACCATTGTGAATTTTCTCTTTCATTTTTCTATTAACAAACCAGCTATTGCAATTTTGAATATTGCTCAGTGTTTTCTGTTCTTTGCTTTCAAACACACTCTCACCCGAGTTCCTCAAAACTTGGGAGGATAGTATCCCTGGGGCTGCTTCAGAACTGAGACCCCTGCTTGGAAGAGTTCCAGGCTGTAATATAACTTGAGAAGTGGCCGGTGTCCAAACAAATGCAACCAAACCCAATAGGCAATGATAGAGCCCGGGTCTGTGTTGCCTGGTAGGAAGTGCTCAGTGGTGGGAGGGTGTCAGGTGTCACGAAAAGTGTCACGCAGTGTGCATATCATTCATAAATAATAAGCAATACATAAAGATATCGGCTGTCCTTGATATATTACTATACATCCCCAAGAGTCTAAGGAGGGAACCAGAAACAGTGCCGTTTCCAATTTGAGAAGAATTCCCAGCCTCAATTTCCATTAGTCTGGCCTCTCGCTCAGTCCCATCTGAATTAGGATGCTGACATATCTGAAAATAATCCTATTTTAGTTTTAAAAACCAAGTGACACCCTCCAAATCTGTATGCTTGTCCCTCAGATATGTGTTTTTAAAATGTGTTTGTGTATGATTGCTAACTGGCTTTTAGACAGAGTGCAGTTTCCATCACTTCCATGTCTCTGCCCTTTAATGCACAGCTCATTTCATTTGGCAAAATACTGCTTCTACCAGTTTGAAGTTATGTATGTATGTATGTATGTATGTATTTATTTATTTATTTATTTATTTATTTATTTATTTATTCATTCATTCATTCATTCATTCATTCGAGACAGGCAGGGTCTCACTATGTATCCTTAGCTGGTCTGGAACTCACAGAGATCTTGCCTGCCTCTTCCTCTTTAGTGTTGGGATTAAAGGCATCTGCCACCGTGTCTGGCCATAGTTCTGTATTTTAAGTGAGAAAATAACTTCTGACCTAGTTTCATAGTTTTGTTTGGACCCTGACAAATGAGGTATCCATCTTGGATTTATTTCTAGAAAAAAAATGTTTTGAAAGCTTTTTTTAGGTTTGCTAATTTTGTGTGTGTGCGCACACATACACACACACACACACACACACACACACACACACACACACACACACACACGCAATACTGGGGGACTGAACCCAGGGCCTTGTCTATGTCATGCAAGTATTCTACTATTGAGCTACATCCAGTACTCTTTATGCTAGGTTACCCAGGCTGGCATTGAACTCCCTCTCTACTCCAGTCAAGTCTTGAGCTTATGATCGTTTTACCTCAGCTCCTGAATACTGGAATTACAGGTCTACATCACCAGACCTGGCTAGAAACCTCCTTAATGCTGACACATCAACATTTTTTCCTTAGAAAACATTGCCTGGTGATTGACTGGATCCCTAATAGTGTGTGCTAATGCCTTCCTGTTAATTCATCCAGATACTGTGCAGAGACAACTTAGCCACAAATGAAACTGACAGTGTTTACCACTGCCCAGGAGCAGTTGCAGCCTTTTACAGGTCGTGCCTGTTAGTGGTTGGTTCAAGTTAATTGACCCCTTGGGGCTTCCTAGGAGTGCTTTCTGGCTCCCTGTTATCCCTACAGGTAGCTATGTTTAAACCAGTCAGCACCTGCACCTGCATTTACACACCCACAAAATGAAGTCTTCTATGATTATGGCACAGCAAAGGGGTCAGGGGTGGGGGGGAGGGGTGCTAGAAGATTAGGGAGGGAAACAAAGAGCTGACTTGAGAGCAGCCACCTGTGGTGGTCTACATGTTGGTTTTGGTCTCTCAGACACCAGAAAGAGAAGTAGAAACTTTCCCTCATCTGATTATAGGGGTGATGTGACTTACAGCAACGAGGCTCTAGGGATTTTTGACACTTGGAGCATGTGGACTGAAGTCAATTCCAGAAGAGTACAGAGAAGCTTGATTACTGTTTGTGATGGGATTCTTATATCCCCCCCCCCCCCCCCAAAATCTCTAAGAGCTGGTAATGCTTGCCTCACACGTACAAAAACCCTAGCTCTGAGCTCCTGCATATGCCCTCAATCCCAGCACTTGAGAGGTAAAGGCAGGAGGATCAGGAGCTCCGGGCTATCCTTGGCTACCAAAAAAGTTTAAGGCCAGCTTGGAATACATGCAACCCTGTCTTAAAAAAGCAAAAACAAAAACAAAAAACCCTAATATTGTCTTGTTTGTTCTTTTCTATTTCTGAATACAGTGCTAATGTACCGTGGTGCGGCCGTTGCAGACTTCACAGGCCCTGACTGTCGTTTTGTGAATTTTAAAAAAGGTGATCACGTGTATGTCTACTACAAACTTGCAGGGGGCTCCCCTGAAGTTTGGGCTGGAAGTGTAAGTAAAACCATGAAAAACTGTATTTCCTTATTCTTGTTGAATTTTGTAGCACCGTAGATTAAATGCTATTGACAGTGTCTTTCCTAGACTGTAAACAGAAGGCAGCCCTGTGGTCCTAGCAGGCCTCAGGCCTGGCACACAGTAGGGGTAAGACAGACAAAGGTTTCTGAAACAGATCTGAACTGGTTCTGGCTATTGCCCCACAGCTATACAGGAAGTTGCATGTATAATTCAAATCAAAATGGTAAAGACCTGAAAATCTTAAAAGTTCATTGTCTCAAAAAAGACTTAATCTTATGGATAGCACTTAAGGTGTGCAGGGTTAACATTTGTGTGACTTTTCTCTGTAAAAAAAATCTGTCAAAAAGCCTACACAGGGCTAGGGAGCTAGCTTAGGCAGGACCCTAGTTTGATCCCCAGAACCTACTTTTAAAAGCCAGGCTTTGTGGGTGTGCTTGAAATGTGCAGTCCGGGAGGTGCTGGATGGGTGGACACTAAGACACAGCCTCACCTACTGGGAGAGAGAAAAACACAAGGTAAGGGGTGAGGGAGGCAGAGGCAGGCAGACCTCCGTGACTTTAAGGCCAGCCGGGTCTACATAGTGAAACCCTATCTCAAAATACAAACCAAAACCAAAACCAAAACCAACCAACCAAAAAATCCACAAGATAGACAGCATTTGGGAAATCAAAGTGAGGTTGTCCTCTGGCCTTCTCACATACGCATCCCCATACACACATATACACTCAACTGCACCCCCCCCCCCCACAGTACATATACAGGCCTGCACATACATGAATATACGCATAGATACATGTAGGCAGGCACATACAAAAGGGGAAAATATTGTGTTCCCTGTGTGCATTCTTGTTTGTTTGGTTTTTAACTTGAGGTATCTTTTTCTTGCTTTTCTTTGCACCTGGAAGTTTCCCCTCGGATTCTGTTCCTGGCACTCTTTGGGCCTTTTGGTATCAGACATGGCAGACAATGACTGTATCTATCATGCTCTGGTATATGTTAAGTAGGAGACGCTCCAGCAGTAGACTGGCTGAGAAACATGAGAGTTGTCCTTTCCTTTTGAAGAGGGCTTTGTTGACTAAAGGGTCTGTAATGACCCCGGGGGGGGGGGGGGTTGTTCCACCTTAGAAACACCCCCACTCCCAACCATACAAGTGTTCACTCGATAAAACACCAAATAACCAACACAGAGTAAGGTTCTAGTAAACCCCTAGGGAGAAAAAAATATATATATTTCAGCTTCCTCTGGGGAATTTTTTTAAGCATCTCAGTGGCATCACGGACATGAGGAAGAGTCTGTGCTGTTTTCTGTGTCTCTGGAGCTGCTCCCCACATACCTGTGCTCCATCTGTTCATACACTAGTTACAATCCTTCTACCTTCCCACCTTTGGGCTTTTGGAGGAGTATGCTGGCTTTATGTTTTCCTTCACCCATTAGCTTTTTCACCTCTCAACGTTTTGTTCCTTCTGAGTCACAGCTCTTCCTCTGCTTTTTTATTTCCTTAATGGCAAGGTCTCATGTATCCAGGCTAGCCTTAAGCTTCTGATCCTCCTGCCTCTGCCTCCCCAGTGATGGGATTACTGGTATGCCCCATTTGTGCAGTGCTTCAGATCAAACCAAGACTTGCTTCTTGATAGGTAAGCATTCTACAGCCCAGCCTTGCCTCCTTAAGGAACCCTGCGTTAGCATCCGGCCCGAAGTGATCTTGGCTGGTAGAAGTGTGTTTGGGTGGGACTCTGTTTGTCCTGCTCCTGTGACAGCCACTTTACTGCTTTGCCTGTCAGCCAGCTGGTGTCTCAGCTCCCTCTCAAGTCAAAAGCCACATGTCTTAATCTGCCTTCTTTTGGAGGATGTCCTTACAGGGCGCTACAGCACTTAATTACATTTGCTCTCATAGTAGCTTAGGCAGAATTGGCCCTCTTGAGGCGACCTCGGTCCTCCCCACCCCCAACTCAAATCAGCAGTGCTTTGGCAGGGAGGATACATAGAAGCAAAACTAGACATGAGACTGACTTCTGTGAGGGCCAGTGATTCCATGAGACTGTAGGAAAGAAAGGGTGGCTCCTGATGGTGGAGCTTTATGTAAGCTGTGGCCTCAGGTGACAGGTCAAGGAGGAACTTCTCCTTCCTTTTTCACCTAGCTCTGGATTCCTTCACTTTTCTAGCCCAACCTCCAAGGCATTGTCCCAAAGAACGGCAATCTGTACTTCTACATAGTCCCTCCTCTCATTTCATGAACCTCATCATTTGTGGAATTAACAAGTCTCCCTAGTTTTCAGAATGACTTGTTTGAATATCTCAATTCTCACCCTACTGTCTTTTTGGTTTCCTAGTTTCAGGGTTTATCTGCCAGTCTTGTAGCATTAATGCCCCAGGTCTTATCTAATCTTTGGGCTTTATTTTATTACCAACATGGCCTCCAGATGGTTTCCAGATAAACCAAGAACACTGGTGACTGGGGATATTTTAGAATTAGTGATAAGGTGGCCTTTCTTCTTCTTGTGTCCCTGACCCGCCTATCAGTCCGTCTATCAGTCTACGTGCCCCTGACTCGCTATCAGTCCGTCTATCAGTCTACTTTATTGTTTGAGAACAGGGCCTTGCCTCCTTTCAGACTGTGGCTAGTGAGGGACAGTTTCTCAAATGGAGCTTTTATACATTGTCTGCATACTTTATATTCTTAATTATGCATGCTGGGGAAGACTGGTTATTTTCTGTAGATTTATTTTACATGGAACTGGAGCCTGAGAGGTAGGTAAGTATGCATTACATCATAATTTTATTTAATCCCCCCAAATACTTCTAAGTACTGTTTTTGGAAAATGCTATCAGAGCATATGGTATCAATAGGTGTTGTTCATTGTAGCAGTGAACATTTCAGAAGTCTTGTTTGCTTCTGCTGATTTTCATGGCTGCTGTGGATTGATTCAAGGGAGACTTGTAAGAAGGGGTTCATGAGCAATGCTATCAAATGCTCATGTAAATTCTTGCCAGAGATCACTTGGAACTGTGTTTCCAGTGAGCTTTGGTTTGCCAAGTCTTAGCCATACAGTTTTCAGGAAGCTTCTCTTATACAGATCTCTAATTACTTCTAACTGTAACACTATGTGCTGATATATAAAAGAACGTGTCTGTGGCTTGGAGAACTGTTGGTTTAACATACTAATCTTCATTGGCACAATCATGGCAGTGTAATTATTAGCAGCAAACATCTATTTCTCTTGCTTTATATTGTCTATGTATTTTTTTGTCACTGCTAAAATTCTCCTTTGATTTCTTATACAGAACTTGATTGGTATTTGTCCCTTTTGTCCATTTTTTCACATAGGTTGGACGAGTCTTTGGATATTTTCCAAAAGATTTGATCAAGGTCCTTCACAAATATACAGAAGAAGAGCTACAAGTTCCAGCAGATGTAAGTTGTTCTCGGCTACAAACTGGCTTATAAGTTCAGTTGTAATCAAAACTTTAAGACAGTGTTAGGCAAGACATTGCATTTCCCTTACAGCTCTTATACAGTGTAATTAACTCATTTGCAAGTCAATGAATATGTTTCGGACAACGGAAAAACAACCCAACATTTGTGTATCAGATTTTAATTTGGAATCAGACTAACTGAATAAGAAGAACATTTGAAAAGCATTTGCAGGAGATTATGTACTCTGATAACTGTTTAATATATTGAAGTTGATGTTCTTATAGGAGGCTGTAGACTGATATACAGGACTTTTCTCTGCCTTATTTTTTTGCATATGGAAGTCAAGATTTTAATACATTAGCCAAGTGTGATGATACTCACTTATAATCCTAGTATTTGGGAGATGGAGACAGCAGGATCAGGAGTTCAAGGCCAGCAGGATGAGTTTTCAAGGTCTTGTTTCCAAAAAAACAAAAAAGAAGAAAAAAAATCTTTTTACTTAGTTAACGGAGGTAAATAATTTTATTTTACAAGCAAAAAGAGGTGTCCCAATTTGAAAATTACTCATTGGGTACTAAACATTTTAAATATATAGAAGTCAGGTTCAATTAATCAAACTCCAAATTGTGTGCAGACCTATTCACACAAAGGCTTTTCCCCTGACTCTGGCGACTTAATCCTTACGTCCCAGGTCTGGAAAAGCGATGCTCAGGGCTTTATATGAGGTCCAGTCTCAAGTCTACAGAGCATTCATTCGTGGTACACAGACTTACAACGGGCGTGTGTCTAAGATGATTTTGTCCTCTAGAATCCTCATTCCCACTCACTCCCACTCACTCTCCATCATTCCCACGTCTGAGGCTTTGGAACCTGGTTACCACGCACTGTCATTGGGCCACTCTGGACATCTCTGTCAAGTGGCTGCAGAGCTGTCACTGTTCCGAACAGTCCTTGATACTCTCAGGGATCATAACACCTGCTGGGCTTCTCTGGCGACAAAGGCTCTGCAGGGTGGGAGACGTTCATCAGCCCTAAGACTCACCTGTTTTGGAGTCTATCTTCTCACTATACTTCCCATGACACCCTTCTCTTGACATTAAGAAAATGGTTCAGGGGTGGGGGGTGGGAGGAGGGAGGAGAGGGGGATCTGTGGTTGGTATGTAAAATCAATGGACTATTTCTTTTTTTTTTTTTTTTTTTTTTGGTTTTTTGAGACAGGGTTTCTCTGTGTAGCTTTGCGCCTTTCCTGGAACTCACTTGGTAGCCCAGGCTGGCCTCGAACTCACAGAGATCCGACTGGCTCTGCCTCCCGAGTGCTGGGATTAAAGGCGTGCGCCACCACCGCCCGGCCTATTTCTTAATAATACAAATTAAAAAAAGAAAATGGCTCAGAAATGCAGGTGATGAGAAAAGGAAGTCACTAACCCCTTCTGTACTGGACAGGTCTCTCCAGAATATTGTGAAAGTTTGGTTAGGGGTCAACAACTATCTTAGTTCCTCTTTTCACTTCCTACTCAGTGTGTGATTCCTTTGGCACCAAATTGCTTACTTGTGGGAAAAAGGAAGAATGCAGATTTACGAATAGTCTTTTTTTTTTTTTTTTTTTTTGGTTTTTTGAGACAGGGTTTCTCTGTGTAGCTTTGCGCCTTTTCCTGGAACTCACTTGGTAGCCCAGGCTGGCCTCGAACTCACAGAGATCCGCCTGGCTCTGCCTCCCGAGTGCTGGGATTAAAGGCGTGCGCTACCACTGCCCGGCACAAATAGTCTTAAAAGCAGATATTAATCACTGCCGAGAACCCTAACTTATAGAAAGGTATCTGCACTGAACCTGGTTTCAAGCTGTTGTTCCAGTAATAATGAAAATGGAGATCCCCCGGCACTGTTCTTCATCCCTTTAAAGTAGTGGGTCTCAACCTTCCTAACACTATGGCCCTTTAACACAGTTCCTCGTGTTGTGGTGTCCCCCAACCATAAAATTATTTTCATAGCTACTTCATAACTGTAATTTTGCTACTGTTATGAATCATAATATAAATGTTTTCTGACGGTCTTAGGGTGACCCTTGTGAGAGGGTCCTTTGACCCCCAAATGGGTCATGACCCACAGGTTGAGAAGGGCTGCTTTAAATTCTTACTCTCTATGCACCTGTCTGTCAGTAAGATACTTTTTAAGTTGATAAGTATTTCTAAGTCCAAGGAAAATATGTTCCAAAAATCCATGTAGACTTAGAACATGACGGCCAGGTTATTCTGCCTGTTTCTAGCTGGGTGGGCAGAGATGTATGGCATAGAGCACCTGGGGTAGAGAAGCCTCATGGTCCTGAAGCTCCCCAGACAGATGGTTACAAGTTGAGCATCCAGGTCATCAGGCATAGATATTAGAAATGGGAGACTCAATACAGGACTCCCCACTTTCTCCCTCTGCTGTTACATTAGTTACTTTTCTCATTGTGGGGAAATACTTAGCAAATCTAACTTAAAGAAAGAAGCACTTATGGCTCACAGTTTGAGGGTAGAGTTCATCACAGCAGGGGAGTCTCGTCTGCAGGAGCATGAGGCAGCTGCTCACATTGTAGCTGTGGTTCAGAAGCAGGGGAGATGAATCCTGATGTTAAGGTTGCTTTCTCCTTCTTATATCATCCAGGACCTCAGCCCAGGAAACGGTGCTGCCCACACGTAAGGTGGGCTTTCCCTTGACAGCTAACCTGGTCTAGAAACCCTAACAGCCATGCCCAGAGGCTTGTCTCCTGGCAATTATAAATGCTGTCAAGCTGACAATATAACTCCTCACCAAGTGTTCAGAACAAACTGAGAAATGCAGAAGTCACACAGAGGGAGAATAACATGTCTCCATTTGTTTACTCACTATGCCTTTTAGAGACTCTGACACAGTTTTTGAAAAATGCAGAAATAATTGTAATGTAGAATAAGACAGATTTATCCAACCAGAGCCGGCCAACTAGGAGCCTCCAACTGTCCCCATAAAACTGACAGCATGGGGGAACAGATTATTTTCCAAACAGAAACCAGGAACAGGGCCAAGCAAACTCAGCAGCCACATGAATCATTCTTCTCCAAGGAACAAGATTGAAAGTGGCTTCCAATATGATATCCCTGTACTGACCCATCACTGGTCAAAGCCATCCTAGAACTAGGCACAAACTTGGAGTGCTCTTGGGACACTTGATTGTCAAGACACTAATGTTTTTGTTTTTTCCATACAGGAGACAGATTTTGTCTGTTTTGAAGGAGGAAGAGATGATTTTGATAATTATAATGTAGAAGAACTTTTAGGGTCTTTGGAACTGGATGACTCTGCATCTGATGAGTCTGAGAAAGCTAAAGAAGTTTCTCAGCATGAAGTGAAATCTCCTGAAGGAGCTCAGGAGACTGAACTTGACCCTACACCTGAGCCTGAGCCAGTCAAAGCTGACTCAGGGGAAAGAGAAGGTGCATTCTCAGAGAGCACTGAGGAACTGCAGGAACAGCCCTCAGCTCAGGAGAGCCACCCTCATGCCACCAGTGCAGCAGATAACGCTCAGGGAAGGCAGTCTTCAGTGGACAATTTTGAAGAGATGCTGCACGATAAATTAAAAGTGCCAGGAAGTGAAAACAGAACCAGCAATAGTTCTCCCGTCTCAGTGGAGCAGGAGAAGATAGATGCTTACAAAGTCCTGAAAACAGAAATGACTCTTGACTTGAAAACCAAGTTTGGCTCAACTGCTGATGCACTGGTGTCTGATGATGAGGCAACCAGGCTGGTCACTTCATTAGAAGATGATTTCGATGAAGAACTGGATGCTGAGTATTACCCGATGGAGAATGAAGAAGAGGAGAATGTGGACAACTTTGATGAGCTACCTTTACTATCCTTTGCAGATGAAGAAGACGAGAAAGTCCCTGGGAAACCTGGGATGGAGAAATATTCAATAGATAAGGATCCAAACTTGAGTGAAGAGGATAAAGTTGAACCCACTCTGCCTCCTGGCATCCAAAGTGACAATAAAGATTTATTGACAACTTGGGGGGATACTTTGTTCTCTATTGTCACAGGAGGGGAAGGAAAAACAGGTGAGGTAGGTTTAGAGAGTTCTAACCCAGAGGAAGACAAGCGGGAGGATGTGCTGGTTTCAGCTAGCCGTGAGAGGAAACCACAGTCAACAGCTGGCTATATGGACCCTGAGGATGAAGAAGATGATCTTTTTGTAGAAGTCTCCAAAACCAATGGTGAAAAGGACTCAGAAACAGACCAAGATCTTGTCATTACAGGAGAAGAAAAGCCAATGCAGGACTCCAGGAGAGGCCTGGCACACCATGAGTCCAAATCAGAGGTTGCAGAGTCAGAAACAGTGAGTGCTTATCAACCTCAGAGTAGCAAGCTTAACCCTCTGCCAGCTGCTGAAAAGGGCAAAGAATTTACATTAAAAGCAGTCTTTGAAAAAAAAGAAAATGGCCTAAAAGAACCAGTTATCCATATCTCAAAGGAAACACCCCACGAAGAGAAGACCGGAGGGGGCTTAGAGAGGGAATCGGTACCCAGAGCTGTGGTGAGTCCAGGGACAGAAAACAGCAGCAAACATGAATCCTTGGGTGCCACACCACTCTTAGGAGATCATCAGCCTGATGCATCCAAGGACAGTATGGAAGTCGCAGGCGCTTCCGTCAGTGGGCCAAAAGTGGACCAACAGGAGGGATTTCAGAATCAACCTGGATTCTCCTCTCCAGAGGAAACTGCTCTTTCAAGAGAACTGAGGGAGAAAGTTCCTACTCTGGGAAGAAATCTTTCTTGGCAGCAGCAAGAGAGAGATGTAGCTGTTGTAGAGGGCAGGGAAGACCCTGCAGATGTGGAACCACCCCACCCCCAGGCCATACAAGGGATACAGGAGGCTGATAGCCGGGAAGTACCCAGTGTCCAAATCCAAAGGCCAGAAGCAGAGGAGGACGATTATCCCACTGAGGAGCTACTGGAGGATGAAAATGCTGTGAGCGCACAGCAGTCTAAAGAGAACCACCCCAGGGTTCAGGACAGGAAGTCAGACATGAATTCTCAGGTTTTTGAAAAAGTAATTTTGGGGACCCTTAATCTTGACACTGAAGAAAACAAACAAGCAGCTAATATGATTGTGGAGACTGGAAAAAAGAGTAAAACTACATCAGAAGGGGCCGATGGTACAGGCAAGGAGTCGGGCAGTGTGGTGGTGGACAAAGAAAAAAGCCATCTGGCAGCTGTACGAGCTCAGGGGCCAGCTGAAGTAGATGGCCTTCATGAGAAGATGCCAGCTCACACTGCAGGCTTCGGGGAAGCCATCCAGAGTAAAGATCCTGATGCCCTACAAAAAGACAACCCCGAGGAACTAGTCAACACCTTTCAACTTGGGGAGATTCCCGGGGGAGAAGAGACGTCAGAAGGGGAGCCTGAGGATCCTGAGGAGTTTGGAGGCTCAGAACGCCAGGTGCCCGATGCTGAAGACCTTGGAGATGGCTCGCCCCAACAAGCTCCACCTGAAATTCCCGACATAGTGCTGAAGAGTGTGAGAGAAGACTTGCCCATCATAAACAGCTTCTTCAAGGACCAGAAGTCCCTGTATCGTTTCCTGAAATACTTTGATGTCCACGAGCTGGAGGGCATGCTGCAAGATATGTCAATAAGGCTGAAATCAGCACATCGGGACAGCCTGCCCTACAATGTGGAAAAAGTCCTGGATAAAGTCTTCCGTGCCTCTGAGTCACGAATTCTAAGTGTGGCAGAGAATATGCTTGATAATCGAGTGACCAAAAATAGAGATCTGGGGACACAAGAGAACAGCTTGTTAGAAGAAGCTGCGGTGTTGGATGATGTACAAGACCTGATCTATTTTGTCAGGTACCAACACTCTGGAGTGGAGACTGCCCCACTGGCCACACCTCCACCTCAGGAGGAAGGCGGGGCTGGACCAATAGAAGGTAAAGTACCTGCCTGCCTATGACCTTGTGGAGTTAGGCTGGGGAAGCAGGAGCAGGGTGGTGGGAAGGGGATGTGTGTTTAGGGTGGGGGTATACTCAAGTGCTCCATTTGCTGTTTGTAAAATTCTAGTCACACTTTCCATGTGTCTAAAGGAGAGGGTCTAGACCTACAGGGCCTCCCCTTCCAGCTTCCTTTTAGGCTGAACATGAGTGCAGATTGCACTCCATACCCAATACCATTTTCCTTTTCCTTCCATAGAACAGCTGAAATTGTTTTTCATTTTCAAAAGGAAACTTTATAAAAAAATCTTAAGAGAAATATGTAACCAAGAAAATAATTCACAAAGTAAAACTCTTAACAAAGTACAGCTTTCATATAAGGTTATAAAAGGGGCTTTATTGAACACAATTTCTTCATATAGTTATTTATACTCACATATATTCAGCATTGTACTGCTGTCATAACATTCCAAATATGCAAAGTACTTCAAGCCTGTCCCTTCTCTACACCATGCTACCCTCCCTATCTAGTTAGCCTTCTTTGTTCCTCTAGACAGATAAGTTTCAATTTTCATGTCTTATAGTATAAATATAAACATGATTTTATGTACCTATATAAATCCTGAGATCCAGAAATGAGAGGAAATGTGATGTCTGTCCTTTGGAGACAGACTTAATTCACTTAATATGATGATTTCTAGTTGCATCCATTTTCCTGAAACTGATATAACCTCATTCTTCTTTATGACAGAAAAGATCCTACAGTATATATGTCCTATATTTTCTTTGTCTGTCCCTCTATTGTTGAACACCTAGGTTATCTCCATAACACAGTAGTTGTGACTAAGGTTACAGTAAACATTGATGTGCAATGTATCTCCAAGTTCGTTGTCTTGGAGTCCATTGGGTGAATGCTCAGGGGTGGTGGAACTGGTGCATATGGTAGACTTATTTTTAGTTTTTTGATTTCCATAGTAGCTGCAGTAGTTTTCATACCTGCCAGCAATAAATAAAGGTTCATGTTTATCATATCCTCACCAGCATTTGCTTTCTTACTGACCACTGTTCTGGCTGGGGTGACGTAGAATCTCAATAGTTTCAATGTTCATTTCTTTGGTGGCTGGCGAGGCTGAACATTTGGTTATTATCTAGTCTTCTGAGTTCTTTGTATATTCTAGGTTGAATTGTAGGGAACAAAAGTTTCTTCCTGTTCTGTCATGCTTCTTTATCACTTCCTTTGATGAGCAGAAGCTTTTTAACTTGATGAAATACCATTTGCCACTTGCTGGCCTTATTTCCCGAGTGACTGGAATCCTTTTCAGAGTCCTCGATATGCATGTGTCTTGGATAGTTTCCTAACAATAACTGCTTTTTATATAAGGATTGGCCAAAACAGCTCATTAAATGGATGCCGTGTGTGAAATCCTTCACTCCTCCTAATTTTCATCTTTTGGAGGGGGGAGGGTCCTGCTGTTTCCTGCTTCTTAGGGACAGTGGTTTATTCCAGTTATGCTTCACTGGGCCCTGGGGTTCTTAGGTTAATCAAGGCCGGAACCAGGACACGGAGCTTTCTAACAGTACTGGACAAATAGAAGTACCTATCTGTTGAGCTGACCCCAGGATACCTGTCATAAGCTCCTGATTCCTAGTTACACATTATATTCTTTGTATCCATGCTTTACAAATAGAAGTAGCTGCATTGCAAGTGAATGGTGATAGACACAGAGTCACAGGAATAGCTGTCTTCCTAGAGGTACTAATTTTCCTGAGAATTGGGAGAAGTGAGCGTTTTTTTAAATCAAATCTTTTGGTTAAAAATGGAAAATTCAGGTTGGAGAAATGGCTCAGCAGTTAAAAGTGAATTGGTTACTGTGGCAAAGGATCTGATTTCCATTTTCAGCACCCACATGGCAGCTCACAACCATTATACCTCCAGTTCCAGGAGATCTGATGCCCTCTTCTGGCCTCTGTGGACACTGCATGCACATGCAGACAAAATACCCATACACATAAAATAAATCTTTTTCTAAAAAAAAAAGAAAAAAAAAAAAAAAAAGAAAAACTCAAATTAAGTTTTTGGTGTAAAATATGAGGCTGCAAAGATGCACTCAGGCTCGTAGGGAAGGCAATGGGCCCATTCCCTGTTGCTTGGCAGTCATTTGATAGTATTTGAAAGACACTCTGGCAAGCTGCCCATGTGCAGAATGCCCTTCTCTGTATTAGCTCTGTGAGCCCAGCTGCCTGTGTATGAGGGAGGTTATGTTCTGTATGTGGCTCCTGGGTTCTGTGCTGGACTGGAATTCTCTTCTACATGTCTGTGTGGGCACATGCTGCCTTGCCATGGCAAGTCATTGGAGTCTTTTTTTTTTTTTGGTTTTTCGAGACAGGGTTTCTCTGTGTAACAGAGTCCTGGCTGTCCTGGAACTTGCTTTGTAGACCAGGCTGGCCTTGAACTCACAGAGATCCTCCTGCCTCTGCCTCCCGAGTGCTGGGATTAAAGGCGTGTACCACCACCGCCCGGCTCATTGGAGTCTTTTCCATGAATGTGTTTATGAAACGCTGTGGAGTGAAGACTTCTTTGTAAATCTGTACTTCAGTCATTGTTAATCTATAGGGAAGAATGTAAAACTCTTGCTTCTTTCTTTTTCCCTTGTGCACACATGATCCAGGACGCTGGGCTGTGTGATGAGGGAGTGCTGGTCAGTTGGATGAACCAAAATGGATCTGTGATCAAGCTCTCTCCATGTGTTCTTCTCCAGAGGTGCAGCCACTCCAGCAGGACAGCTTACCACAAGAAAACACAGGAGATCTTAGTGTGCAGCTTCCGGAGGAGCCTGCTGGACTCTTGGATCAACCTGTGACCGGTGTGCAGCTTCCGGAGGAGCCTGCTGGACTCTTGGATCAACCTGTGACCGGTGTGCAGCATCCGGAGGAGCCTGCTGGACTCTTGGATCAACCTGTGACCGGTGTGCAGCATCCGGAGGAGCCTGGTCTCTTGGATCAACCTGTGACCGGTGTGCAGCTTCCGGAGCAGTCTGGACTCTTGGATCAACCTGTGACTGGGCACATGAGTGCCTCAGAGGTGTTACAGAAGCCAAATACTGAGAAAGACATAGATCCAGGTAAAGTTCATAATTTTTTTTTTCTACAAAGTAGACGTGTATTGTAAAGAAGCCTGCTAAGCCGGGCAGTGGTGGCGCACGCCTTTAATCCCAGCACTCGGGAAGCAGAGCCAGGCGGATCTCTGTGAGTTCAAGGCCAGCCTGGGCTACCAAGTGAGTTCCAGGAAAAGGTGCAAAGCTACACAGAGAAAAAAAAAAAAAAGAAGTCTGCTAAGACTATTTATTTTCAATGTCAGAAAAGATAGAACAATCAAGGTGTGTATAAGATTTAAAAATCTCCTACAAGAAACAGGAAAGAGTTCAGGTGTATCGGAAACAGGAAAGAAGCCAGGGCTGTCACTAACTCGCAAACCAGTGTTTGGCTGTACCCAGCTGCTATAAATCATCTCAGTGTGACCCTGAGCTCTTGTCCTTCAAAGCCACATGCTCTAAAGCAGAGCTTGCTGGCCCAGGGACAGCAGTCTGTATGAAATAGGCTCCCAGGAAAGGCTGACGGGCACCTGTTAATAGTCTGAACTCCTGGTCCTGGTTCTCCCTCTTCACCCCTACTCCTCTGAACGGCTACAGTAATTCTGTTGCTTTTTTGATTTGTTGCCTCAGTAGAGCAAATACAGCTTTTTAAAGATGTTGTGAAGGATCCCAGGTGTCTTTTGATAGTGTGCTTTTAGGAAACAATTCGGGAATGACAGTCTAGACCAGACTGACACTTGTAATTGGTTTTTTTTTTTCTTTTCTTTTTTCATTTTTCTTTATTAAGAAATTTTCTACTCACTTCACATACCACTCACAGATCCCCCCTCCTCCCTCCTCCCTCCTCCCACCCCCCAGCCCTCTCTCCCAAGCCACCCCACATCCCCACATCCCCCAAATCAAGGTCTCCCATGGGGAGTCAGCAGAGCCCAGCACACTGAGCCTAGGCAGGTCCAAGCCCCTTCCCACTGCACCAAGGCTGTCACAAGGTGTCACACCACAGGCACCGGATTCCCAGAAGCCTGCCCATGCACCAGGGACAGATCCCAATCCCCCTGTCTGGGTGCCCCCCAAACAGTTTGAGCCAAACAACCGTCTTCCATGTCCAAAGGGCCTAGTCCAGTCCCATGGGGGCTCCACAGCCACCAGTCCACAGTTCATGGGCTTCCACTGACACTTGTAATTGTAAATACTTGATTTACAGCACACAGCAAACATTGGTGGAGAGAAAAGTGGATTTTCCCCCCTAACATCCTCACTAATGGTTTCAGCGGCTTTCTAGTTGTTGTACAGCTCACTCTCATTTTACTGGAAGCTCCCATTGTGTTATTCTGCCATCCAGTACGGTACTATGGGGATGTCATTCCTGGGGTTCTTTTTTGTGGGGGTCCTAGGATCATACTCAGGGCCACCTGCTTGTTAGGCTAGTGTGTTACCACTGCCTGCCAGCTCTAGCAGTATTCTGTGTGTTTGGGAGTGTGTATGTGTGAAGCACAGCTGTGGCATTAGTCTGTAGAAATGAAGAGTCTAGTCTCACTAGAGTAGCAGCCCTGCTCTCCAGCTAATGCACAAAAAGTAGCTGAGCAAGAGTGAATCATGTGTCAGGGACTCCATGTTCCAGAGGACGTCATGGGCATGTGTAATTTTCCAAGTTCTTTTTAATTCTGAAAGGTCCTATTTACTGAAAACGAGTCGCACCATTGAGATTCACTGGACTTTTGCTCGAAGCTTTCAGGATTGGGAAAAGTTGTGCTTGCAGAACAGAGTCTTTGTTGTAGCTCCTCCCATATAGTGCCAGCCACCTGCCCAGGCAGGCCTTCCCAGTGCACAGCATGCACCTCAGGTGCTAGGGTGCTCACCCAACTGGGGAAATGTCACCCACTGTCAGCACTAGGTCAACAGTGAACTGAATTTTATGGTTGGGAGAGATCCCTAGAGGGTCCAGTCCAGCCTTTCACTAACTGCTGTTGACAAGACATGCCAGGCTCATGTAACTCAAGTCAAAATATCTCCTCTCCCCTCCTGTGTGGAATCCTCTCAGGTATAACTGGGCTCTCCTTCTTTCACGAAGCTTCTATAGATGCCAGTTCCCACTCGGCAGGGAATTCTGCATCATCCCTGGCATCTACCGTATTTCACTGAGTTGTCACTGTCCATAAACTAAATATTAAGTACCTGAGACATGCCAGCTATGCTAAGCCTTAGTGTATTCTATCTGCAAGCCTTTTTCCTTTTCCTTAATGTTTGAATTTAGTGTGTGTATGCACCATGGGGCATATGTGGAGAAGACAACTTTCAGGAGTCAGATCTCTCCTTCTGCCATGCCGTTACAGGGATCAAACTCGGGTTATTAGGACTTGCTGAATGTGATTGTGTCTGTATGGTTTTGTTTGATGGTGCTGGTCTTTTTGGTTTGTTTTGGGTTTTGTTGGTTGGTTGGTTGGTTGGTTTGGTTTTGTGGGGATTTTTTTGTTTGTTTTGAGACAAGGTCTCACTCTTTAGACCAGGCTGGCCTTGAACCATAGAGATCCTCCTGCCTCTGCTTCCTGAGTGTGGGATTAAAAGCATGCACCACCCTGTCTGGCAATTCTGTCTATATGGAGAAACCATACATTTGGGGGTTTGTTTGTTTTCAATTCCCCTGAACGGACAGGAGACATGATGGGGTAACCTGGATAGTAGCGATGATTTTATTTTTATTTTTATTAAAGATTTATTTATTTATTATGTATACGAAAGAGGGTGCCAGATCTCATTACAGATGGTTGTGAGCCACCATGTGGGTGCTGGGAATTGAACTCAGGACCTCTGGAAGAGCAGTCGGTGCTCTTAACCTCTGAGCCGTCTCTCCAGCCCTGATTTTATTTTTATAAACAAAACGTCTGATGGATCCAATTAAGATCCTGGAGTCTTTTATTTTTCTCTGTGTAATTTTCCTTAGGAGACTCAAATATTCTATGCTTAATGACTATAATACTTAGAGGATACTAAGCAAACATTTAAATATGGAGAAACAATTCTTATTCTAAAGCATGAAATATGGTGTCTTTTGCCTCCTTTTAGATTTCCTTGTAACCAAAGTCTCTCCTGTTGGGGCTGGTGATGCAGAAAAGCACCTGGAGACAAGGGCAGAGGAGCCAGACAATATCTCACTTCTGGAAAACACACTTGGTTCCCTGTATTCCTTCATTCTTTATTTAAGTAAGATGGTAAGTCTGATACAGTCTCCTCATCCAGAACGTTGATTAGTACAGGGATGTATTACAGGGAGGAGGTATGAGTGAGGATAGACATCAGGTCTTATGTTGGCCAGGCGGGCCTCAAACACACTATGCAGCCAAGGCTGACCTTGAACTCCTGATCCTCCAGCTAACACTGCCCAAGTGTTGATGCTATAGACATGGCAAACCACCTTGGCCTGATTTATAGCGGGTTTTAAGTTGAATCTGACTTCACTTGAGTGAAGAATTGCAAATGTCTTTATGAACTCTGCTCCTGAATCTCTGAAGGTGACGCCCAAGAAGAGCCACAGGTGGATGGTTTTAATTAGGGGCTCTTAGTTTAGCACAGGAGAATTTACTACCTGGCAAGGCTGGGCAGGTATACGCCTATAAAGCATGGTTCACCTCCTGGGGACCTTTCAGTACCCCAGGGAACTGGAGATGTTCACTTGACACAGAAGACAGGGTTTTTTGTCAGGGTTGGTTGAGAAGAAAGAAGGGTTAGGAGTTAGCTGAGCTGTTTTAGGCAGAATCAAAGGGAACACGAAGTATAGTTTGTTATTGAGTAGAATGGATGGAAAGGGTGATAGGAGCAACAGGGACAGAGGAGACATGTTCAGAGAAAGGGAAGCATGAAGAAAAGGGGATGTTGGGAAACTAGGGGAGTTGTGGGTCTGTGGAGGGAGACAGGTCACATCACGAAAGGCAATCTGTGTGCCCTGAGTTCTGTCAAGCTGTCAGTGTTGGTACCCTTTGAAGGTCTGAAACAGGGACGTGGTTGGCCAGATCTGTTTCCTAGAAAGCGCTATGATGGCAAAATGTTTATTCAGGATAATCTTTCTGAAGAGAATCGAGATCCTAGAAAGAATTTAGCCATCTCTATTAGCTTAGCCAAGTGTGGGGGATGTAGCTCCCCCTTGCGGTGTGTGTGGATAGTGGACATTTTTCTAGGTAAATTGGATAAGGCTGGAGGCCAAAATGATTGATGCCAGGACTGTACAGTGTCACCTTGGTCACAGTGGTTTCCTGTAGGGCCTGTAATTTTGAGGCTATGTAATAGTGTTTTGCTGTTGATGTTTTCTGTAAACAGGTTTTGAATCAGGAATGTCTGATTTCAAATCCCAATTTAAAAGTTTGTGTAAATTACTAAACCTGGTTTAACTGAAGCATAAGAACTGTACATCTTTATGGTGTGGGTTCTAGTAATTAGATAGGTGTGTACATTATGTAATGATCAAATCAGGGTTATAATCAGGACAATGATCATTTCTATGTGTACTCATGGGTTTTTTTCAAGTGTTTTTACATTTATGTATGTATTTATTTAATTTTGTGCATACCTGTGTGTGAGGCAGTCAGGACAATCTGCAGGAGTCAGCTCCCTCCTTCTACCTTGTGGGTTCTGGGAACCAAATGCAGGTCACTGGAGTTGGCAGCAAGCATCTTCGCCTGCTGAGCCATCTCTCCAGTCCACTCTTAATCATTTGAAAAAATTCATAAACTGTGATACAGAAAACTCAGAGCTAGCTCCGCTGTGCTTCCTCACTGAATTCCTTCCTGTCCTCCCGACTTGCCCTTTCCATCTCTACCAACCACTGTTCCACTCTGCTTTTCTCTAAGATGGTGAATAGCAAATGGCTAAACTTGGAACCTCAGCTTCCTTAGCTGAAAGGTGCAAATGAAAACTACTTCTGCTGCAATGACCAAGTGATGTGCCAGTGTGAAGTGCCTGGGGAGATGTCTGGCATTCTGTGGGATTTCCTCCCAGTCCTCGTTCTTTTTTATAGTCAGAGGGCAGTGTAAAGATGTTGACTACCCAGCAAACCCAGGGGAGAGGCTGCCTGGATGAGAAAGAAGGAGCAGAGCAAACCCATCTTCAGTTTTCTCCATGGTTACCTATGCTGGTGGCAGCTGCCTGGTAAAGGTGTGATGGCTCTGAGCCGTTACAGTTATGATGCTTCTGGTGACTGACCCAGGCTCAGGAGTAGCCTTTGAGCGGCACAAGGAGTCAGCAGTTGGACGTGGGAGGAAGTCTGTCTTTCTCACATTTCTAGGCATGTACAGGACTCTCTTCTTGGTCTGAGTTAGAGACACAGATATGGTACAGGATATGGCCTCCACTTGTAGGGTGACTGAGGAAGACAGTCGTAAAAGTCAAGAAGGGACGCAGTGCTACAAGATGCTGGCTCAACGGGCATGCTCCAAAAGCGTTTTAATGGCTCAATATGCACAAGGCATCTGCTAGAAATCAAAGGTTCTATTATGGGGGTTAGCAAGACAGCTCAGCAGGTAAAGGCACCTGCTGCCAAGTCTGACGTCCCGAGTTCAATCCCACATCCCATGTTGTGGAAGGAGAGAACCAGTGCCTTAAAGTGGTCCTCTGGCCTCCACATGTGCCGTGACATGCACATGCATACCCTACCCACAAATAAACAAATGTAATAAAAGGGATTCTACTATGGGCCAAGCACAGTCCTGATTTTTGAAAAGCTTGTGAGGATATGTGAAAACTGAGAACCTATGAATGAGGCATGAAGTTTCCAACATGGAGCATAGTTACCTGGAAGGTGATGAGTTCTTCTTTGCTTAGGGGAGCAGCACCACAGGTCGGCTTCATGGGTCAGTTGTTGGCTGACACTTGGAATCCTACAATTAGAAGGGACTTTGGGAGATGACCACCCCAGTGTCTCACTAATTACAGTAATTTCCTGACAGGTCATTATGGGGTCTGTGCATTAGCAATTTTTTCAGATTTGTTTATTTTTGAAGTTTAATTCAGATATATATTGTGTGCTCAGCATCTCCCCACGACTCCTCTGCTCACCCTTTCCTATCTCTCTGCTTAGTCCCCTTCGTTCTCCTGGACAGTCTCACTTCTATTTACATGTCATATATACATGCATGCTTTTATGTGTCTCGTTAACATCTAGGGACTGTCAATGATAAGCACATCTGTCTTCTGAGACTGGCTTAGTTCACTTAATATATCTCTAGTTGGATCTACTTTCCTGCACGCATCAGTAATTCTTAGTGTGAGCCACCGCCTTTCAGGGCCACACATTCTTCTGTGGCCAATCATTTTTATATTGACTCAAAGTTTCCTTCTCTGAAATATAGATGTAATTCCTTTTCCACACAGCAATCCTTTGACTATGTGAAGCTGTATCCTGTTTTCAATTGTTAGGGTTGTTTTGTTTTGTTTGAGACAGGGTTCCTCTACATAGCTCTGGCTGTCCTGGAATTCAGTATTATAGACCAGGCTGGTTTCAGACTCACAGAGATCTGCCTGTCTCTGCCTCTACAGTGTTGGGATTAAAGGTGGGAGCTGCCATGTCCAGCTTTTTAATATTTTGTCATGAAAATTTCAAACAGAAGCAGAGAGACTACCTAGGTGACCGACATTAGACTACCTAGGTGACCGACATTAGTCTACCTAGGTGACCGACATTAGACTGCCTAGGTGACTGACATTAGTCTACCTAGGTGACCGACATTAGACTACCTAGGTGACTGACATTAGTCTACCTAGGTGACCGACATTAGACTACCTAGGTGACCGACATTAGTCTACCTAGGTGACCAACATTAGACTACCTAGGTGACCAACATTAGTCTACCTAGGTGACCGACATTAGTCTACCTACGTGACCGACAGTAGTCTACCTAGGTGACCGACATTAGATGGTAACACTGAGCATTTTCAAATCTGCAAGGAGTTCAATGGGATTCTGCCATGTAGAAATAAAAACTGCTTGAGAGCCAGCTGTCCAGTCTTTTCGACTCTTTCTGAGAAAGCACATGTCTCAGAGCAGTTACTTTGTAGGCTTTTTTTTTCCTCTAAGAGTTATGATGTCAGAGCCTTAAACATATTTAGTTCTTAATCTTTTCCCCAGTGGTCAGTATTCTTATTTTCCCATCTTGTTTAATGTATTTGGAAACCATATCCTAGCACCATATACAATTACTATTGCTGTTGGTATTTTGAGACAGGGTCTTTGTGGTCTGAACTGGCCTGGAAGTCACTTCTGTAGCCCAGGCTACCCTCGAAGCTCTAGCTATCTTCCTGCCTTGGCCTCCCAAGTGCCAGAACTGCTAGTGTGACCCACCACTCCTATCTTACTTTTTAATTTTATTTAAATTATTTTTATTTTATGTGCATTGATGCTCTGCCTGCATGTATATCTGTGTGAAGGTATCAGATCTTGGAGTTAAAGGCAATTGTGAGCTACCATGTGGCCACTGGGAATTGAACTCAGGACCTCTGGAAGAACAGTCAGTGCTCTTAACCTCTGAGCCACCCTCCAGCCCCCTTATTTTTTATTTTATGTATATGGGCATTTTTTTTTTCTGCATGTATGTCTGTGCATCACATGCATGCCTATGCATTGTGTGCAGGTCTGGTGTCCATGGAGACCAGAAAAGGACATCAGATCCCCAGGGACTGAAGTTACAGACAGTTGTGAACTACCATCTGGATTCTGGGGATTGCATTCCAGGTCCTCCGGAAGGGCAGCCAGTGCTCTTAACTGCTGAGCTGACCACCATGCCATCTCCCCAAATCCCATTTTTATGAGTACACACCTGTGTTTGTGTGGAACAATGTGTATATCATTGCCGTTGCGTGTGGATGCCAGAAAAGGGAGTTGGATCTCCCGGAGCTAGAGTTACAGGCAGCTGTGAGGTGCCCACCTGTGTGCTGGAAACCTAACCCCAGTCCTCTACAAAAGCAGTTCGAGTTCTTAGCAGTTGAGACATCCTTCCAGCTCCTTATTTTTGTTCATTGACTATGCTGGGGTCTTAACTTTGTAACCTGGTAAGCCCATTGACTATGCTAGGGTCTTAACTTTGTAACCTGTAGCCCACGCTGGTCTCAAACCCGGAGCCATCTTCCTGCCTTCAACCTCCTGTGTGGGGAGATTTCTGGATTTTATTTTCTGTCCTATGGTCTGTATTCCTGGGCTAGAATGGAGCCACCTCCTCTCACTATTGGTTTTCATGTTCTTCTCTCAAGATCTTTTCTTTTTTTGGTTCTTGTGCAACTCAGGAGCTCACATTTAGGAATGTAAACCTCTCCCCCAATTAAATATCCCCATTGCCTTCAACTCTAAGAACATGATTGCTGGGCTATTTATTACCTTTGCCCATTTCCACAAAGTGCATAACCTTAAAAGGAGAGACCTCTAAATGGGGATATTGGTGCAGAATTGGTAGTGACGGGATTCCTCCATAAGGCTGTTTGTAGGCAAGTGGGGGTCAGGAGGGGAACCCTAAGAGGAGGACTGACTGGAGTGGGCAGGAAGGAAGGCCTTACCCAGAAGTCAGTCTGACCCATGACCCTTCAGAAGGGATCCCGAGATGCTTGCTTTTGCTTGTCTTGGGCTTCCAGGACCAGTCCCTTAGGTGTCTTAGCACTTCATGACTGGTCCAGTTCTGGCAGGGCCTGAGAAACCTGGCTTTCTCTTTTCCCAGACTCCACCCATAATCCCATCTTGATAGCTCCTTGGCCATGGTGACCCCACCCTCTGTGGCAGGTTGAGTTTTCTTCATCTGGATTCTCCTTAACTGGATCTCTGCTCACTTTGCGCTCTCGTCTCTCCCCCCCCCAATGGACTCTTCCGCCCAAGTCTATGTGTTATTCTCCCCTCCCCTCCTTCTCGGTTCTCCTGCGCTGTGTCTCTGTTCTCCCCCCACCCCCAGCCTCCCTCCCTTGGACTCTCCCGCCCAGTCTTTGCTCTCTTCGCCCTCCCCGATGGTTCTGCTAACCCTTACGGTCATCTTACCCCCTCACCTTCCGTTCAGCGCGTCGTCTCCCCCAGCCGAGCTCGGCGGTTGGTTTGTTCCGCGCTAGCCCCGCCCCCGCACGCAGGCTTCCGGGGTGCGTTGACGTGGGCTGCTGGGCAGCGTCTGATGACGTGTTTTACGGGAGGCCAAGTGCGGAAGGGGCCGCGATCCGGGAAGGCGAAGTTCATTCCCAGTGTCCGCCCCCCTGAGCCGGTCCTTCCCGAGGCAGAAGCGGTGAAAGCCGGCTCGGTGCCGTCCGCAGGAAGCGTCGCCTCCGCGCAGCTGCCCCTACGCGATGGACTCAGTGCCTGCCACTGTGCCTGCTGTCACCGCCTCCCCGGGGGACCCCGAGCTGCTGGGCCCCCTGTCGGTGCTCTACGCAGCCCTCATAGCCAAGCTACTGGAGGTGACAGTCCCCAGGGAGGGGCCGCGGCTGTGGCAGGCGGGTGGGCCAGTGCTGGGCAGAGTGGGTGCCCAGAGCCACAGCCCCGGAGAGGCGAGCCGGCTGCGGCGAGCGGGGCTGCGGTGTGGGACGCTCGGTCGCTTGCTGGGTTTTCACAGAGCACTGTTGAGGTGACAGGCACTGTTACGTGGTGGAGTCCTTTCCTTGCGGCACTGTCGGGGGTGGGGCCAGTATTATAATTAGCAAGCAGTGAAAGTGTGGAATGGGCAGGTGTGTAATAATACTGCCTTTAAGGAAACATCTAGAGCTAAGGCACTGAGTCGTGTAGATGACGTTTGACAGCATGATCCCTAAACCGGTTATCAAGAGCTGTCTGAACTTACTCAACACTTGTCTTTGTTTATGTAAAAATGGAGCCAATACTTAAAATATTAGGGGAATAACATTATATTATCACACTGGATTTATTTGCACCCACAAAAATTGATTATATATTTAAAGCTTTCGTGTTGTATACTTTTCAAAGTAATAAAACAACTTATTTAAAAGAATGGTCCAGGGAATGTCTAACTATACATGGACAGCACAATATTAGAAATTGAAAATGTATGCCCTACTTAAAGGTATTTAGACACTCTGCTTGGAAACACTACAAGTCAAACAAATATGAGTCTGACAATATCTATCCTGTAATTCTCAAAGTGGGAGGTATTGAACATGGTCGGGAGTACTTATCTAATGGAAACTGATTAGAATTTCCATGAAGATTCTTTTTGAATGTTTTATTGTAAAAAATTTTCAAGGTTTTTTCCATTATTTCTAATGTGTCTGTTTCAGTTAATTGCCACGTTGCCTGATAATGTTCAGCCTGGCCCTGACTTTTATGGACTACCATGGCAGCCTGTGATCGCTACTGCAGTCTTGGGAATTGTTTCATTTGCAATTTTCTCCTGGAGAACTATGCTTGTTGTAAGTAAATTAAATTATCTTATCACATGACTCAAAAGTACACGGGGGCCGGGCAGTGGTGGCGCATGCCTTTAATCCCAGCACTTGGGAGGCAGAGCCAGGTGGATCTCTGTGAGTTCGAGGCCAGCCTGGTCTACAGAGCAAGATCCAGCACAGGCACCAAAACAACACAGAGAAACCCTGTCTCAAAAAACCAAAAACAAAAAAAAAAAGTACATGGGGTATAAACTTTGTATAAACTTGTCAAGTAATTTAGTGTAATCTTTGTATTGATAAAGGCTTAAGAGAACAAGATAACATATTTATAAATTTGATGGGAAAACTGTTTTGATTTAAAAAACTCCTATACCATTAGGTAGATATATGCACACTATAAGTAGAACTGGAATTCTTAAAGCCATCCTTAAAAATATATTTAAAAATATAATATATTTCATAATATGTATCAGGAGATTAAAAAATGAAGTTGGATGGATATTAACTATGCTCTTAAATAGTATGATATCTTGTGTAGTAATCTTTCTGAAATAAAGAACTATTCATACATTAAAGATCTTATATAAGAATGTTCAATGAGACAGTCTTTATTTTTTATTAGTTATTGGGGTGTATGTATGTGTATGTGTGTGTGTGTGTGTGTGTGTGTGTGTGTGTGTGTGTGTGTGTGTGTTTTCTGCATGTGTACCTGTACACATGCCATGAGCTGGTTCTCATCTTCTCCCTATACCTGGATTCCAGGTATTGAACTCATTATCCAACTTACATCATCAGGCAGCAGGCACCTCTGCCTGCTAAGCTCTCTTGTCAGCCCTGGAAGAGTATTTATTAGAGCGGGAACTTGCAGCAACCTAATACATATTCATATCCTGGAATATTTGATGACTACAAAGACAGTGAGGTGCAGCAAATGCTCGTGATTTAGTGGGAAGTGGAACGAAGCACAAACCGACCTGAAAGTGAAGTTAAGCTGCACATATAAACACATGCACACACACTGCAAGTAGTATAGCACAGTGACACATGGCCAGCAGATGAGGTCATTTCAGTCTTTTTTCATTGTGTGTTGTATGTGCATGCATGTGTGCATGTGTGCATGGGAATGTGGATGGCTGAGGAGTCCAGAAGAGCCTGTCAGATCCACTGGAGCTGGAGTTCTAGGTGGTTGTGGGCCACCTAACATGAGCGCTGGCAACCAAACTCCTGTCCTCTGTAAGAGAAGCCGGTGCTCTTAATCCTGGAGCCATCTTTCAAGCTTTAGTCTTTTTCTTCGTATATGTTTCCCAAGTTTCTGGTTTGATTGCATGCTGTGGTGCTCCAAAAATCTCCTTTTTATTTGGAATTACAGATTATAGGGGTCCAAAGACACATTATTACATTTTCATTCCTTTTTTTTTCTTAAGCAGATTTTGTGTTTCAGATTATAATTCACCTTTGGAATTGTATCTCAATTCCAGGCTTTCCCTGAGATTCCTGGGCTTTGCTTCTTCCTACATACCTGCTCTGGCTGGGCAGTGGTGGCACACGCCTTTAATCCCAGCACTCAGGAGGCAGAGGCAGGAGGATCTTTGTGAGTTAGAGGCCAGCCTGGGCTACAGAGTGAGATCCAGGAAAAGCGCAAAGCTACACAGAGAAACCCTGTCTCGAAAAACAAAAACAAACAAAACAAAACAAAAAAAAACCCCAAAAAACATACCTGCTCTTGTTTGGGTGAAATGGGATAAGTGAAGGTTATTCTTTGATTGACAAGGCTATAACATTAGAGAGATAGTTATTCATTTTCCTGTGTTGGAAGTTTTTCATTCGTTTTGTTTTGTTTTAACTCCTAGAACTAGAGTTTACAGTTTTGATCTGCCATGTTGGTGCTGGGAATTGAACCCAGGTCCTCTGGAAGAGCAGCAACTGTTCTTAACCATCTCTTCAGTCCCCAAATGCATTTTCTTATAACAAGATATTTATGCATGTTTTATATTGATAAGATTGAAATTTCATGGCTGGCTTGTGGATGGGTCTGAGTATCTCATCACTTAAAAAATAGTAGCATTTGCGGGGCTGGAGGAGAGATAGATGAAGGCTCAAGGATTGAATACTTGTTGCTCTTGCAGAGGACCCAAGCTTGATTCTCAGCACTCATATGGTGCCTCATAATCATCTATAACTCCGGTTCCAGGGTATCCAATGCCCACTTCTGGCTTCCACAGCCACTAAGCATGCATGGGGTACACATATATCTATGCAAGCAAAACACTCATACATATAAAATAAATAAATAAATATAAAAAAATTTTTAATAGTGGCATTGGAAAGGAGAAATATATTTTGAGTCACAAAGAAATTTAGTGGGCCATCATGGTAGCTCAGTGGATAAAGGTGCCTGCAGCCAAGACTAACAACCCTAATTTTATCCCAGGACCCACATGGTTGAAGGAAGGAACCCACTCCCACAAGTTGTCCTCTGACCTCCATGTGTACATATGTATGCCCTGGCATGTTCACACCTATACATAAACACACAGATAAATATAATTTAAAAAAAAAAAAAAAAGAAACTTGGGCCAGGTGTTCTGGCGTACACCTATAACTATAACCCCAGTACTCAGGAGGCAGAGCCAGGTGAGTACATGGTTAACTAGGTCTACATAGCGAGTTCCAGACTAGCCAGAGCTACAGAATGAGACCATATCTCAAAAGAAAAAAACAGACGTAGTAAATCTTTCTGCACTAGTTACTGCCTCAGCTTTATTTCTCCAGATGGTTTTAGCTATCAGCTGTCTTGTACATTTCCTTTGGAAATACATCCTTTCCAGGCTGAGTACCAGTGTACCCTTGTTAGTAGTCTTGGAAGTCATATGGTACTCCATCAGATTCCTAGTTTGTTTTTAATTTTTTGTGTGTCCATGATGTTTGTGTGCATGCGTGTGTGTGAGTGTGCATGTGCAGAGCTCAAAGGCCAACCCCTGGTATAGTCCTAACCTTCTTCCTTTTTTTTTGAGACCGGGTTTCTTTTTTAATAGTTCAGCACCACATCTGGCAGGTTGCTGGCTTGCAGGATTCTGGGAGACTCCTTCTGCTTCCCATCTCACTGTAGAAGCACTGGGGTCACAGATATATATGCACTACCATTCCCACAGACTCTGGGGATCTGAACTCGGGTCCTCACACTTGCCTGGCAAGTGCTGTATCCACTGCCCCTTTCCTGTCAGATTATTTCAAAATTCAGCAGGCAGACATCATTGAATAGGATTTCTAGGATGTTTTCTGGTGAGTACATATCTAAAGACAAAGAGTTTCTCTTTAATTTTGTTTCTTTGTCTTTTTGAATACTCATTTCTAGAGTTTACTCTAGCTATTGGGAGTTGTCAGATGATATCAAGTAAAAAAATGATTGATATGTTTATTGCTGAGCTAGTAGCCACATGTGTTATTAAGCATCAGTGCTCATATCTTAAGATTGGTGCTCTTTTAATAGATGCACAAACATACTTTTAGCTGCAAAACCAGATACACATCTTAGTGTTTTTATCTATTGAGGCTATTTATGAAGTATTAGTACCAATTTCATTTGAAATGCCTTTAGCTTTGTCTTTTTAACATTTCTTTAAGATTACATTTATGTATCCATTTGTATGCATTTGAGCTATGGTGCATGTGTGCAGATCAGAGCACAACTTTCAGGTTCTCTCTTTGCACCCTGTGGGTCCTGGGATGGAACTTAGAATGTCAGGGTTAGTGACAAGCACCTTTGCCTGCCGAGCCATCGAGCCAGCCCGGCTTTTCCTTATTTTTAATACTGTGGATTTATTTTCTGATCCAAGTTGTTACTAAATTCTCATTTGTTTATGGCTATATTAGGAACAATATGCCAATTAGGTTTTGACAACAAATTTAATTTCGTTTCTTTTCTTCTAGGTAAAGAGTAGAGTATATCAAGGTAAATCTTTAGGTTCATTTTCCCTTTTATCAACCCTTTGCATTGGTGTTTGATGTGAGTTCTCTGTAAGCTAGACAGAGATGCCATGACTTCTCATGTCTGATAGCTTTATTAACTTCTGGAAGTTTACTGTTTCTAGGCCACCAGCTTGGCTGATAGAACTGTTATGATGCCAACTGAGACAGGCAACAGAGAGCAGCAACCTAAGGGAGTGGGGAGGACAGGAATCGTTAACAAGGGCAGATCATCTTTGAATGTTGGTGCCGTGCAGATTTGTTACATGTGAACACGCTAAATCATGATTTGGGTAGATGACATGCAGGGTGGTGGAATGAACTGATAGCTTGTATTTCTCAGTTTCTCTTTGCAAATGACATTTGAAGCAATTCCATTTTCTGAGATGGGATCAAGTTATAGCATTTCTTTAAATTCTATATCTCTAAAATAAATTTAAAGTCTTCATACTGTATTTTTTAAAACTTTAATATTCTTATACCCTTATTCCAGTCACTACAGAGTGCCTTTAAGGGCAGAATAGTCATGCAGAGCATGTTTTCCTTTTAATGCCTGATAACATGCCTTTGCTGCTAATGCACTGGAGTGTGCTTCATCTTGGGCTTACAGACTTACATATTTCCCTTCTTTTTAGTTACTGAGAAGCAAATTTCTGAAAAATTGGAGACTATCAAGAAAGAAAATGCAGAACTTATGCAAAAACTGTCAAATTATGAACAAAAGGTATAATTATTCTTTTAACTTTCTCCCCTTGTTCCAGCTTGAATATTTGTCTTAACATTCCATTTATGATTTTTTTAAGATTCATATTTTACTTTATCACTTCCTATGAGCCATCCAAGACATAAGTAGCTGCTATCTGTAGGAGGTTGTGCACTTGGACATGATTTTGGTAGCATTATAATTTGTAGTTAATTCTAAGTTGTAACTACTAACCTTAAATGCTTTGTTTTACATAGATCAAGGAATCAAAGAAATATGTTCAAGAAACCAAGAAACAAAATGTGATTCTCTCTGATGATGCTATTAAATACAAGGTAAAGGCCTTCTTGGGGGAGAATTGCATTCTAAAAGTGAAAATAAATGGAATGAGTAATTCTTACTAATATTAGCATCTTTTTTTGTTAAGGATAAAATCAGGGTACTTGAAGAAACTAATGAAATTCTGGGTGACAAAGCCAAAAGTCTTCATCTTATGTTAGAATCTGAAAGAGAACAGAACGTCAAGAATCAGGGCTTGGTAAGTTTAGCTGCTAACTGGTGATGTAATTGGGCTTTTGAATGGTTCTGTGGCGAGGGCAACTCTCCCCATGCTCTTAACTAAATTGAAAATAGGACTCAGGGAAGTTGAACCAATTGTGACTTACTTTGGAGAATTTTAACTTGTAACCCAACGACTTATTCTTATGGGTATAGGAAGAGTATTTGTGTTCTCAACACTGGGTAATTGCCAAATAGTTTAGCTCTGTCCTCCAGAACAGGTAAACTACCTAGGAATTCTAGCCTTATTGACTGGTTCTTAGATCTTGTTTTGTTTTTTAAAAATTCTCATTTTAATAAACTTATTTTGGTTTCATATAACAGTTGCAGAGAAAATAGTTCCCATTATATCCTACCCCAGCTGAGCTAATCACCCAGCTAAGGAAGTAATAGCCATATTCCTTTGATGTTAAATTATTCTTTTCAGCTCTTTGCTTACTGTATTTTTTGGAAATCATTATGCATGGCTCACAGTTAGAGGGAAGAATTACATATTCCACCCCCTTGAGGAGCTGATGTTTTCCTCAGAAGTCTTTGGAATTCTTCTGTATGAGATTTAACTATTTTCCTCCAAATCCTACTGTTTTCAGTATAGGTTATCCCCCACACAGCCGCCCCCCACCCCCACCCCCCAAGTATCTCACACAGGGTAAGTGGGTATTCTAACATTGAGCTATAGCACTATCCACTTTTTATTTTTTAATTTTTTAATTTTTAATTTTGAGACAATCTCCACTAAGTTGCCCGTGCTGGCTTTGAACTCCACCTATAACCAAGACAGGTCTTGAACTCATGATCCTTTAGCTTAAGTCTCCTAAATTAGTGTACATTAGCAGGCTTGGTTAGGCAGAGAATTTTTTTTAGTTTTTCTCTACCACTAGGAGGAGCCGGAGATAGAAGAAAACAATAACATTAATTTGAAAGATTTTTTTTTCTTTCATCTTTTTATGTGGTCATCTGCATTATCTCATAACTAAGAAGGTTGTATTATTATTACATTGATTTCCCAGCCCCACTTAGGCCAAAACTGGATCCCTTACTTCACCAAAAACATAGGATTTGTTTATTAGTGTTTCTTCTTTAGTGTGTGTTAGCTAGTTTTATGTCAAGTTAATACAGAGAGAAGTTCAGTTGAGGAAATGCCCTCATCAGATTAACCTGTGGGAAAGCCTGTAGTGCATTTCATTAATTGATGATTGACGTGGAAGGGCTCAGCTCCCTTGGGGCAGTGCTGCCTCTGGGCTGGTGGTCTTAGGAACTATAAGAAAATGGGCTGAGTAAGCCATGCAAAGCTAGCTGGTAAGCAGTGTTCTTCTATGGCCTCTGCATCAGTTCCTGCCTCCAGGCTCCTGCCCTGACTTCCTTAGATGATGGACTATAAGCTGTAAGCAGAAATAAGCCCTTTCCTCCTCAAGTTGCTTTTGGTCACAGTTTATCACAGCAATAGTGTGTACACCAGAGACTCTGCTGAGACCTGAGGCTCTGTGTTCTGCTTTCATGGGTCAGATACTGGAAAACAAGAAGTCTATTGAGAAGTTGAAGGATGTCATTTCGATGAATGCATCAGAACTTTCAGAGGTGAGGCTGTCTGTATATCCTACACAAGAGTAATAGTATTGTCTTAGTCTGATTGAGCAAAAGTTTGATGTGTCCTAAAACATGTAAAAGATGAAACTTGTATGGTATTTGGTTGAGAAAATATAACTTTTTCCTTTGGAATTTATTTACTAACTAGGAGTGTTTTACATTAGGTTCAAATTGCCCTTAATGAAGCCAAGCTTAGTGAAGAGAATGTAAAATCTGAATGTCATCGGGTTCAAGAAGAAAATGCCAGGCTTAAGAAGAAGAAAGAGCAGGTAAGGCAAGTTCCACTAGTACGTGATGGCATGTCCTCTCAGTAGTCTTTTCTTAGACCTCATTAAAGGGAAGGAAGGACTCAGGCTGGGTGCTGGGAAGTAGAAGCCGTGTGTCTGTCCCGACTGAGCAGATGTCTTCTGTGTATGAGTTTTCTCTACCACTTACTGCAGCATTCAGTGGGCTTATTCTTTATTTTCTCAAATGCCAGTCAGTCGTTGACTTGAATAGCCTGAAAAATAGTTAGGATTTTTATATCAGATAAGTATTTCAGAACCATTCTTTGAATAGTTATTTCTTTATTGACCAAGAGGAGGTATATGATCAGAGTCTGGATTTAGGAGTCTGAGATGTGCCCACCCATTCATCCTGGAAGTAAATTAAGTTGAATTAGCAATCGTGTTCTGAAGGCTGAAATAATCGGGTCAACCTTCTTGATCAGACTGATGTTCTTCCGGCAGCTCTGAGGATTGTAGCCATTCACCCCTTTTCTTTACTGATATTTTAGCTCCTCCTAGTGACATGCCAAGGAGAGGTGTGGCTTCCCACCCGCTGTCTCCCATAGATTAGATGTCTCCTATACACAGCCCTGCACCATAGGGATTTATACGTTTTGATTTTTCAGTTGCAGCAGCAGATTGAAGAGTGGAGTAAATCGCATGCTGAGCTTACTGAACAAATCAAGTCATTTGAGAGGTCCCAGAAAGACTTAGAAGTAGCTCTGACTCACAAAGATGACAATATTGATGTAAGTTTATCCTCATGAGTACACACTTAATCCCGTGAATTCTTCTGATTTAAAATCAAAAGGCTTTTACACCATTTGCTTCTTTTCTAGGCTTTGACCAATTGCATCACACAGTTGAATCGGGTAGAGTGTGAACTTGAATCTGAGGACCAGAGTGAAGGAGGAAATGAGTCAGATGAGCTGGCCAATGGAGAAGTGGGAGGTGAGATCTGTCTCGGGGAGGTTGGGCCTATTTTGCCCTCTGCACTTCAGTTTCATTTCACTGAGGCTGCTTTACAGGGTAAGCTTTATGGCTGTGGGCTGCACTGCTAGACTTGTAGATGTATGTCTGTGTTGGGCCAGCTGGCTTTCTCCTCGGGCATAGTGTAGTGTAGTGTAGTGCAGTGTAGTGTAGGCATGCAAAGGACACTGGCGTGTACAGTGGGGCTGCTTCAGTCATCTCCTGCCTCTGAGCATTAAAAAACTGCCCAAAACAAACAAACAAAAAAGCTGGGCGGCGGTGGTGGTGCACGCCTTTAAACCCAGCACTTGGGAGGCAGAGGCAGGCGGATCTTAGTGAGTTCGAGTCCAGCCTGGTCTACAAAGTGAGATCCAGGACAGGCTCCAAAACTACACAGAGGAACCCTGTCTTGAAAAAAACCCTGCCTCATCCTTATATGAGGAGTGTGGTCTCTGTAGCTCTGGTCTTTTTTTTTTTTTTTTTTTTTTTTTTAAAGATTTATTTATTTATTATGTATACAGTGAGTGTTCAGCCTGCAGGCCAGAAGAGGGCACCAAATCTCATTGTAGATGGTTGTGAGCCACCATGTGGTTGCTGGGAATTGAACTCAGGTCCTCTGGAAGAGCAGCCAGTGCTCTTAACCTCTGAGCCATCTCTCCAGCCCCCTAGCTCTGGTCTTAAGACCTGCAGTTTGTTTTCAGAGGCCTGAGGTGGTTGGAATCACAGCTAAAGCTGCCAGGTAAGAAGCTAGAGTTACATGGTAGGATGCTAGAGGGCAGCATGTTAACTGATGAACTGTCTCCGATGTCTCCCAAGTTGAATATTAACTGCTCCTTACCACTGCGCGGGCTTTAAGTCACACCTGGCAGCAGATTTGAGGGAGGACAATGGTCTGGATGTCTTTACATAGATATTTATTCAGGGGAGGTGAGCTGAGAGAAGAAAGCACTCTGTCTTGGAGCGAGGATGCCATTTTTTATTGCACAGACTGGTAATTAACTTTGTACATCTGAATTTCAGTTCTAAATCAGTTAATCAGTTTTCTTGGTTGTTTTTGTTTTTATTCCACTGTTTGAATATGATCATTGTTTGAGGGAAGTCATGGAAATGTCTTTAAAAAGCAAGGAAGAAAAGGAAACTGAAGTCTTTTCTCTTGTAGGTGACCGAAGTGAGAAGAGGAAACACAGAGTTGAGCAGATGATGGACATCTCTCGGGTATGGTCCTGTTTGTAGTCCTGGAGCATCCAGAGGCCTTCCGATAGCTCATTGTTAAGACTAGATTTTTTCTTCTGTAATTTTTAGACACAAACTGCAGTATCAATAGTTGAAGAGGATCTTAAACTTTTACAACTTAAGCTAAGAACATCAATGTCCACTAAATGTAACCTGGAAGGTAGGTTCTGCTGGAGACAAAAATTGCTGTATATTGAAAGAATTTAAAATTCGATTTGAAAGAAAAATAGGTTGCGGTATTCATGCTTCTCACTTCTCAGACCTGCCCCCTCAGCCCTGTCTCTCAAGCCTCTGCACACATACAGAGAAGTCCTGTGTATCCCCTACAGGCCAAATCAAGAAACTGGAAGATGACTGCAGTTCTCTGCAGACAGCTAAAGCCGGGCTGGAAGACGAGTGCAAAACTCTGAGGCAGAAAGTGGAGATCCTGAATGAGCTCTACCAGCAGAAGGAGATGGCTCTGCAGAAGTAGGGTCCCACTGTCTACCTGTGTGTGTGTGTATGTCTGTGTGTGTGTGTGTGCTTGTGGCTAGGTGTTGGCTTTGTGTGTATACTATATGTACTTGATTTGGGTATGCACATGTGTCCACAGCGGGGGTGTGGAGGTCAGAGGTCATAGTTGGCTGTCTTTTCCTCCTTCGATGTCGACCTTTATTTTTGAGACATATTTCTTATTGACCAGAAGAGCATCTATTCTATTAGGCTGGCTGGCCAATGAGCTTCAGGGATCTGCCTGCCTCTGCCTCACTGCTGGGGTTACAGGTGTGCACCTCCACACCTGGCTTTTCATACAACAGTTCTTCTAGGACAACATAAGAAAATAATTAGTAGCCTACCCAGGGCAGAAAGAAGTATCTGGCCCTTCTTTAGTTGAGCTAATCTGCTGTTTTTCATAGACGGGAGGGCACTTTCAACCTATAGTGCAGATTATCCACTGAGCATAGTCTTTTTACAGTTTTATTTACTTGTCATAGGAAATTATGGGGCACACTTAGAATATGCACCTGGCTTGCCAAGAGGTCAGAGTTTGATTTCCTGGATGTCAGGGAAGCTTTTAATTTCTTTGCATGTCTTATGTGTTGGGGCATTAAGAGAATAGGAAACTGCATGGTGGTGCACACATTTAATCCCAGAGAGGCAGAGGCAGGTGGATCTCTGAGTTCAAGGCCAGCCTGGTCTATAGAGTGAGTTCCAGGACAACCAGGGCTACACAGAGAAACCCTGTCTCAAACAACAAACAGACAAACAAACAAAGACAGAGGATAGGAAATGACAGGTGAATAGAGAGAGCTGACTGCTGTAAGGAAAGACTTCATCACTTAATGGGTCTTCCTAGGAAACTGAGTCAAGAAGAGTATGAGCGGCAGGACAGAGAGCAGCGCCTGTCAGCTGCAGATGGAAACGTGGTCTTGGCTGCTGAGGAAGTAAAAACTTACAAGTAAGTTCAGGCTCTGCACAGGGGCTCTGCACAGGGGCTGGGGCCTCACAGGGGCTGTACTTTCTTCCTACAACTGTTACATAGCAGAAGACAGCACGGAAACTAAGTGGGGAGGGGCTGTGAGACCATTCATTCACACAGGGGAACGTTAACAAATGAGAAAGGCTAAGGTAAATTTACTCAGCTTGCACACTGAAGGACTGTGAAGGCCCTTGTTTCCTGCAGATGGCTGTGGGCAGCAGGGTGGGGAGGAGTTGTATATAGACCAGTGATTCTCAACCTTCCTAATGCTGCGACCCTTTAATGCAATTCTTCATGTTGTAACCCCCCAACCATAAAATTATTCCCTTGCTACTTCATAATTGTAATGTTTCTACTGTTATGAACTGTAATGTGGTTTGGAAGATAGAGGTTTATCAAAGGAGTCTCAACCCGCAGATTGAGAACTGCTGTTTTGAAGTCATTCTTTAAAGAATGCAGTTTGCTATGTGACTTCAAAAATCACTGCAGTGATGATACCATTTGATAAATCAGTAGTCATTAGCTTTTTTTTTGGATAGAAGAAAAAAAAGTGCAATCATATAGAAGCAGATATTCATAGCAGGATTTTCTTGAGACTATATTGAAAACCATTAAGGAAATGGTAGTCTAGGAATCACTAGCCATGAAATGACAGCAAAATTAATGTGTTTTGATTATGCTGTACTTTGAGTAAATTTATATAAACCATGTTTTTGTATGTCTGGTAAAATCTTTATAACTGTAGCTGCCCAGAGTCAAGGGATTGTTGCCCATTCTATCTAGTAGTGTTTTCACTGATAATGCCAACTGTAATTCTTAGGCGGAGAATTGAAGAAATGGAAGAAGAGTTACAGAAAACAGAACAGTCATTTAAAAGCCAGGTAAAAACTCTATTGGCCTACATGAGTTGCAGATTGTTTTTGGAAGCTAGTATGTTAAAATGGGCATTAAAAAGAGCCTGAACAACATGTACTTGATGTGTTTGTTGTCTTTTCAGATCGCTGCTCACGAGAAGAAAGCTCATGAAAACTGGGTAAGGGTTTTTCTTTTTTTATTTTTGTGCACAGCCTACCACATCTGAATCACAATGCCTTTTTCTCCAACAGCTCAAAGCCCGTGCTGCAGAGCGAGCCATGGAAGAGGAGAAGAGAGAAGCTGCTAACTTAAGGCACAAGTATGGAGTTTGGATAGCTGTTTTCAGTGCTTTTAGTGTTTTAATGCTAGGTGGTACCTGACAAGGAATTGATTGCTATTTCATTTTAAGTCCATTCTTTCTCAATATTCAAGATTACTGGAAATAACCCAAAAGATGGCAATGAGGCAAGATGAACCTGTGATCGTAAAACCAATACCAGGAAGACCGAATACACAAAACCCTCCCCGGAGAGGTAGGAAGTGCTTTGTACAGGGCAGCAGGATTTTGGTGAGGAATGTGTGTAAATTACATTTTACTTCTGTAATAGCTATGATGTCCTAGAAAGACTCCAAGCTTACTGGAGGGAGAGGGGCTGTCATGGAGTGGTAACAAGGCATTGCTGTCTTCAGGTCTACTGAGCCAGAATGGTTCTTTTGGCCCATCCCCTGTGAGTGGTGGAGAATGCTCCCCTCCCCTACCAGCAGAGCCACCTGGGAGACCTCTTTCTGCCACACTCAGTCGAAGAGACATGCCTAGAAGTGAATGTGGTGAGCACTGGTGTACTCCTCTGCACTACAGTACATGAAGTGGGTTCTTCCTATGTTACAATTCACATCTGTCTTCATAGAAAAGTGGGTCACTATAAGCTCTACCATAGGATAGAAAGATTTATATTCTCCTAGAGGCCCCTGCATTGCTTTTTAAGAATACTATATACTTTAACATTTCACTGTGACTATGAAATGCCACCTTACTCTAATTCTGTCTGTGACGCTTATGAAGATTGGAAGTCAAGAGTGGAAAAATGCCACCAATACAAGGCTAATACATCTCTAGCTAGAAGCACTAGACCAATATTCTTACTAGAAAGTCTGCTGGTTGTCTTTAAAACTAAGGCAATTCCTGGGGCTGGATCAGTGGCTCAGTGGTTAGCAGACCTAAGTTCACTTCATAGCACCAACATGGCAGCTCTCAACCACCTTTAACTCCAGTCCCAGGGGATGACACCCTCTCCTGGCCTCCAGGGGTACTGCACACATGTGGTACAGACACATACATGCAGGCCAAATACTCATACACATAAAATAAAAAGGAAAATAATTTAAAAATATTTACAAAAACCGAGGCAGTTCTTGTTTAATATTTGAAGTCTCTGCATAAATTGTGACTCATATATTGAGATCTCTCTTTGGGATTGCAGGCATATGTTACATCACCTAGCAGATTTATCTGTGATGCTGCTTTCTAGTTAAGAGTTGAGCCCTAACCACAGTAAGTTTATTCCTCCTGAAAACTACATGTCAAGGGCTCTGTTGTTTCTTTCTCAAGGGTCATTGGACAGGCATTTACCTAGCCCTCGATGGTCATCAGAGGCTTCTGGAAAACACGCTGCTTCTGGTAAGGGGCCCAAGCACTTTCTGAGCCTCATGCACGTGGGACTTTGATTCTCCTCAGAACATATGGCGGTGAGTCTGAGTTGTTCTTTGGCCTCTTGCAGACCCAGGTCCAGCTCCTGTGGTGAACAGCAGCTCCAGGAGCTCCTCTCCAGCCAAGGCCACCGATGAGGGCAAGGTACGCTCTGCAGGCAGATGAGTATTTCCTGCTGGTCTCCACCTCCTCTCTTGTTTACATGTCTGTTTGTTTCTTTAAAAGCCAACTGTTCCCCAAGAGCCTGACGGCCCCTTAGGTTCCAGCATGGCCCCTTTAGCTGAGCATCCAGTGGCAGTAAGTATTTAGAGATTGAGGGCTGGAGTAGGCTTTAGTTTTGCTTGGTTTGTCCTTAGAAAGTTTATGAAAGCATGATACTCATCTTGTTCACGCTCCTTGACCTCGGAGTGTCACTGAGCCAGAGTGGTTGGTTGTTGGTGTTGTTTTTCCTATTTGGGTTAAATTACTAACTAGTTTAGAGCATTTGCTATAACTGTTACTACATAGTGAAAAATCATCAGTACAACTTATGGTGTGTGCTTTGTGCTGAAAACTCAAGAGTGAAATAAACTCACTGTAAATCACATTATTTGTTGTCATTATCTGCTTGGAACTGTGCTATTGAAAAACCCCTGCACCTGTGTACTTGGCAGACTGTTTTGAATGATATGAAATCAGACTGCTTACAGAAACGTGTGGAACATCTGTTGATCTGGTCCTGAGTAGTGGCTGGACTTGTTCAGTGTTCACAGAAGTGTGTACTCTTGTGACATGTAAGGCTATTGCAGTTGCTCAGCCTTCTGCTCTACATAACACAACATGGAAACTCCTGTCCTGTAGTGTGTAGTGTTACCAGCCAGGGAAGGTCACTACTAGAGTGCCGTCTTCCTAACCACGAACATAAAACTGCTGGGAAATACTGTGAAGTGCAGTGCAGGGTCCCAGGGATGTGCATGTCCTGACAAGTCTTTATCCAAGGCCAGTCTAGGGGAGACCCAGAGGCCTTTCCAGACTTCAGAGACTTAAATTATGGAGGGTTAGGAGGAGCACAGCCTTGGAGTGGAGCCTGGTATTTGAGTTCCATCTTGCCCTTTTACATGCAGTATGACCTCCAGCAAAACAGCTCAATTCCTCGTGCCTCTGCTTGTTCATGTTTAAAGCAGGATAGTCACTTACAGACTGAATGATCTAAGAATTTGGATAATATAGCAAAGGTCTACCCACTGATGCTTCCCTGAATGGTTGCTATTACTGCTTGTGTAGAAAACATATTTGCATTCGTTCTCTGCATTCTTAATGTGTACATGTGTGTGGTGATATATTATGTACCCTAATAAAGCATGCCTGAGGATCAGAGAAGCAGAGTAAGCCACAGCCAACCTCACCTCACCAACTCCTCAGCTGATCCTGTTTCTACAAATCCTCAGACTGAAAGCCTCTGAGTCCTCACCCAAAAAGAGCCTTTAGGATCAGAAGACAGAATAAGCCACTCGATTAAAACAGAGGCCAGGCAGTGGTGGCATACACCTTTAATCCTAGCACTCGGGAGGCAGAGATCCGTCTGGATCTCTGTGAGTTCAAAGCCACCCTGGACTACATGAGATTGACTCAGTCTAAGAGAGAAACAGAGCCAGGCAGTGGTGGCACACACCTTTAATCCCAGTACTTGAGATCTCATGCCTTTGCTTGGGAGGCACACACGCCTTAATCACAGGAAGTAATATGGCAGAGCAGAGAAAGGTATATAAGGCATGAGGAGACAGGAACTAAAGGCTCTTATTGGCTGAGGTCTTTTGGGTGAGGACTCAGAGGCTTCAGTCTGAGGATTCATGGAAACAGGATCAGCTGAGGAGTTGGTGAGGTAAGGTTGGCTGTGGCTTACTCTGCTTCTCTGATCCTCAGGCAAGCTTTATTAGGGTACATAATATATCACCACACATGTGGAATTATAGTGATGGGAGATACAGAGTACTTCTTTTGATACAGATTACAGTGTGTATGGCATGGCCTGTGTCACAGTCACTTCTTGTAATGCCGATAGTACTCTGGCTTTTTCCTTTCCTGTGCAGATAGTGAGCAGTAACCCAAGTCACTGCTTGTAGCATCCTGCTAACCTGAGTTGTCACTGGCAATGTGCCACGGTGAGGTGATGTTAAGCTGATGGTTCTTTGGACAGGTGCCAGCTTACTAGTCTCAGCACTTTATCATGTGAAAGCATTTCCAAACTCTTAACTGCTTCTTTTCTACAGGTTAACATGGCTCCCAAAGGGCCCCCTCCGTTTCCAGGGGTACCTCTCTTGGGTGCCCCTTTGGGAGGCCCCATGCCACCACCCATTCGATATGGACCACCTCCTCAGCTATGTGGGCCTTTTGGGTCTCGGCCACTTCCTCCTCCTCCACCATTTGGTATGATGATCTGAACAGTATTGACTTGTAAAACATTCTCATCTTCCCTGTTCTTTGCTAACATAGTTACTACCATAGAGCTTTCCAGTTGAGGATAAAGCTGAAAGTACATTGTAACCTACCCTCAAGCTTCTGAGCACATATAGGTATTATTTAATCTTCCTAAACTGAGTTGGGCATGGCTAGAGAAGGAAAGGGGTCATTCAGGAAAGCCAGTGAAGTTCCCTCTGCAGGTGCATTTGAACACCATTCGCTACACATTATGTATGGAAAAGATGGGTGACACATGCCGTAACACCCTATAGGTCACAGAATAGAGACAGGAAAGCTAAACAGTCCCTTCCCACTGGGACTAGATAGATGATAGGTGTTACAGAGAACACAATTGCAACCTAGTCAATGTAGGACAATTTGAGTCCAGCTCCTTAATGTATTTTGGCTGCATGAACTTTCAGTTGACACAGTGGTAGGCAGTAACATTTCCTTTACCAACTTTGTTGCAGTGGAATGTGCGTTTCAGAGTGAATCTGTGATTTTCATTATCCTCTTGGCATGGCTGTTATTCTGAATGGAGCTGTTCTGAAATGCAGAATTGCAGAGTGAAAAGAAAACCTGAAATTAAGCAGAGCTGTGTTTAAACCTGTCCTTTGCTTAGTGGCCACAGACTAATTTAAATGTGCTAATTCTCATTTGCCTTATTTTAAAGTAAGGGTGCCATATTTGACTTTCTAGGGCTGAGAAATTAATAAATATGTTACTATACTTGGAATGATTGCTCATTTAAATATGTTGCTTTGTATTTACATGACTCATGTTTTCTAGTTCCAGGCATGCATCCACCATTAGGCATAAGAGAATATGCACCAGGTGTTCTGCCTGGGAAACGGGACCTGCCTGTTGACCCTCGGGAGTTTTTACCAGGACACATACCATTTAGACCTCGAGGTTCACTTGGTCCAAGAGAGTACTTTATTCCTGGTACCAGATTACCACCTCCAACTCATGGTCCTCAGGACTACCCGATGCCACCACCTACTGCAAGAGACTCACTGCCTTCCGGCCCAAGAGAGGAAGTCCCACCTGCCTCTCCAAGCAGTGTCCAGGACCATTCACAGGCTTCAAAACCCAGCCCCTAACTTTGACCTCTGTCATGAGTCAGAGAGAAAGCGGACAGTGCATTATTCATTACAGCAAAGGATTTCATTGGCTTCACAACCTGAAAGTTTGTTTCACAAAGTTTGTTTTTAGTACTAAGCTGCCTTGGCAGTGTGCATTTTTGAGCCAAACAAAAAATACTATTTTCCCTTCTAGGTAAAAAAATCACCTCTTAAGCTAGAGTGTCCTTCCAACTTTGAAATGTGCAATAAAAAATACCTGTTTAGTTCATGTAGCATATGTAATTGCTAAATGATTTAGAATATCATGAAATATGAACATTTCCTGTGGAAATGCTTTAAGAACATGTATTTCCATGGCCTTGGTTTAGTGTGTGCCAGCTGATACAGAGCAAGGTGTTTACAGCTCCCTCTGTCTCTCAAGGACTGTTACGCTAAAAAACATTTACTCAAGGATCATAAACTCTCCTGTTGCTAAAGTTCTTTGTAGTAATAGTTCATAAACTTTGTTTATTAATATTTTCCAAGTGTCTGCTGATTCTTTGGGTTGCTTTGACATGTGTATCTCTTGGGAAACCTGACAGCTGGGCTTCTGGACCTGCAGTGGTGAGTGTGCACAGTCCATGTGGCACTGCTGAGGTCTCCCTCTGAAGTCACCAGTGAGCACTAGGGGAATTCTTCCTCTTACTCAAGTTGGCAGCCCACCCATCCTAGCTTCTGCACCTCCTTGATGCTCACTGCCTGTTTGGGAACAGTTTTCTGAGTAAAAGTTTGCATTAGTAACAAGAATTACCTGGGGCTGGATGTGGTAGCACACACCTTTAATCCCAGCATCTGGGAGGCAGAGGCAGGTAGATCTCTGAGTTACAGGATAGCCAGGGTTACATAGAGCCTGTCTCAAAAACTGAGGGGAAAAAAAAAAGATTATTTAGGCCAGCAAGATGGCTCAGCAGGTAAAGACACTTAATGTCAAACCTGACAGCTCCCTGGATCCACACAGCAAAGAAAACCAAATCCCACAAGTTGTCCTCTGACCTAAACACACACACTCACACCCCTTGAAACATGGGGAAAATGTAAATGTAAAATTATTTGACCTGATGTTTTGTTGCTTTTAAAACCATTCTTGCACTAAGGGTAGATAACAAGATAAAAACCATGTGCCATGACTGTAAGATCATTTCTTTTTAGAAATGTATATTCTGTTATCTCTCATATCACCTTAAAGCTGATTTTTAAGGAATATGACAAGAAAGAATCAGGAAGGTGCCATGAGGAAGAATGATTGCAAACTAGGAAACTTACCTATGTTTTCAGTCCACAACTATGGGCTGAACTCAATTACATGGTTGTTTTGAGACAGGGTCTCATTTTGTAGCCCAGCCTGGCCTCAGACGCTCAGTGATCCTCCTGTCTCAGCTCCTTAGAGGCTGGAATTTCAGGCTTGAGTTACCTTGCCTAGTTCAATTCTTTAAAATACTATTCAGAAATTAACCAAATATTGGTGCTTTTATTTATAAATCAGGTAAGTCTAGAAATCTGGTATTGCGTTGTATGTAAAGTCTTGCGCCCATTTTACACTGCCTTTAAAACAACTGGTTCAGACTATTTACAGTAACCTTAGCAGCACATTCTGTAAGAGCCATAATACGTAAAGTTATAAAAGGTGACAACTGCTTACTGTGACACTGTATTCTCTAAAGTCCTGTGAAGTCATGATATTGACACCTAGGACATATCATGTCATTGTTGGGATGTTAAATCCATGGGGATTATGAAAAATGAGCAAAAGCTTCAATGTGAAATAAAATCATCAGCAGTTGAAGACACACTATACAAAGACAGGCTCTCTGAATGCAGGACGTTCCAAGCGAGCCTGGAAGGCCTCCAGGAAGAGTTCAATATGCCTGGCCCCAATCTGGAATTACAGAAGATTTTATATCATAAGAAAACAACACAGGATAATGGATGTCATTAAAAAATTAATTTTTATTCTATGCATGTGTTCTGGCTGCATGTATGTATGTGTACCACATGTATGTCTGGTGTCCATGGGTCCAGAAGAGGGTACCAGATCCCCTATAACTGGAGCTGCAGGCAGTTGTGAGCCACCATGTGGGTGCCAGGACTGAACCCTGGTTCTCTGCAAGAACAGCCAGTGCTCTTAACCCCTGAACCAGCTCTTAAGCCCCTAGCCTATTTTATTTTTTAACCATATAAAAATAAGACTGAATTGCAAACACAACTTCTTGGATTTATCTGTCAAGCTCCTCAAGACACAAAATAGTGAAGTTAATGTAATTTCTTTTTAAAGATAGAGTCTCACCTATGCAGTTCAGGCTTTCTCAGACTTGATGTCCTCCTGCCTCCACTATCTCAGCTACCTAAATTTAGAAGGCATATAAAGATTATACCAGCTAAGAAGACATAGTAAAGCTAAGTAACCCCCCACCCCTTTTTTGTTTTAATTCAAAACTAGGATGTTTCTCTTCTAAAGCCCTTTGGTTATCCTGCTGTATATCATAAACATCCCGAGGAAGACAAAAACTGCAAAGCTGGGCAGTTCTGAGCTGGTCTACCACTGTTTCCTCAGCCCAGTCCTACTGACCATCCTGTGCTCCAAAAGCCCGTAACAAGCTGTCAGTCTACAGATGGCACAGAGGACGACAGACCTCAGTTGAACCACTTTTCCCTTTCAGAAGTTCCTGTTTCTGAAGTTGTCTCCAGCCAACTAACTGTTTCTGGACTGAGCAGCCAAAACTTGCACTAGGAGCAGTAGCTCAGCCTGAAAGCATTTCTGCCAGAGCAAAGGCTATTTATTGTTCAGCAACTGCAACAGAAACTTCACTTGTGAAATGTGGGATGCTCTCTGTTAACTGCAGTCTTGTCATTCAGGTGTGAATTAAAGCTCAGCTTATCACATGATGTTCCACTAAAGCTCTTGGACCCTGATGGCAGGCATCTGTAGTTCACATAAACACACTTTGTGAAGGATCGGTGCTGCAGCACAGAAAATTGCCACTTTGCTATTCCTCTTATGGTCTGTGAGAAAAGAGAAAGGACAATGTATAGTCTTTGCTACATTTTAATAATGGTAGGTTTTAAGGGATTATTTTTTAGGCCTAGTCAGCAACATCAGACAGAAGGTATTGAGTACTCCCCAGGGTACAGAGTACTGCCCAGGGTACAGAGTACTCCCCAGGTATTGAGTACCCCCCAGGTCCAGAGTACTGCCCAGGGTATTGAGTACTCCCCAGTCCAGAGTACTGCTAAGCACCTTAGAACCTTCACATGACCTAGAGATGTGGCTCTTGCCCCTTGAGGAGCTTACAGTCTTGGGATCCACAACCCAAAGCTTAAGAGTCAGACAATGAGTTAATTTAAGGCATTTTCTTCATCTCCTAGAGCTACTGTAGATGGAATTATTTCAGCATTTGGAATTAATCCAATCAAGATTAATTTGGTTGTGGATTTTTTTAGGCTGAATACAATTTTTATTAACATCCATCTAGTAAACAGTGACCTAGTGGGTGCTGAAAGTCAAGACTAGATCTCTTGAAGGGGAAGGTTAAAACATCTTCATTGAGATTACTTGAAAAAGCAAATATATTGAATGGTGTGATGAGGTTATACTATTTAAAAACAGGCCCAGGACTGAGAGTATAGTCCCCTCATGCACTATTCATTAAAAAGTGAATATTAAAATATGTGGGTTCTATGTCTAACCCACAGAAAGCCCCTCACAAATCTTAACGTTCTGTGTAACAACTATTCATCATGTGCTATGAAAGTCTTATTTATGCCTCGTTACATCAAAAGTAAATAGTCAATTTAAAATAAACTAATGACCTGCATATTTTCAAAAGGAATGAATGATTGTATATCTAAATAGGAAATAAATGGCGATTTTATCTACCTATATTAAAAAAAATAAACTATCTTTCCAGATTTTGCATACTAAGGAGAGGTATGCGGTCTTAAGGTCTCACAATGGGTTGTCAGGAAAGCAGCAATTATCCTCAGTATCGTAACATCTGACTCAACTCTTCCTAATGATGCCATTTCAAAGATATTGTAAACACATTTAAAAACCTGGAGTTGTTCTGAGATGGTTCCAACGTTAACCCTAGGATCTACCAGGAAGAATAGCAGTATGACAGAGAAGAGCAGGTAATCCACCTGACTACAGTGCTCACTTCTGGAAAACAATCTGGTCATCCGGGGAACATTCCATGTGGTTTCTCATCTGGTCAGGGCACACTTTCCATGCAGGAGATCTATGGCATTCAGCTAGGCCACTTCTAAGGAGTACCTATAAGCTTCCAGATACTTTCCTAGGCAATGTAACTAGTCCAATTCCTCTCAGAGCAATTCTACCCACCTCAACCCAGAGTGTGACATTCAAGCCAGAAGAGCATATTGGAGCAAAAGTGAGCAGAAATGTAAACTCTCGCACATTCTTATTGCTGCATTGTCTGAAGTTCAGCACATCTACCACGCAGTACTGTCCAGGAAGCAGGGCAGGAGTAGTGGTAATGAGGAATAGACAATTAATTGCACAATGAATAGAAAAGTAAAAATGTTTCAAAATCTACACTAAACCTGTATCCAAAGGAGTGATAGGTCAGTGATGTGCTGAGCGTTTGAGTTCTGGGGTCCGGCTCTGTAATGGACTTGCTGGCCAAATGGCACGGGTAGGGCTCATTTCCTGCCTGTTGAAGAGTGATATGCTACACAGAGCGATGACGGTTTCTGAGTGGTAAAATTCACACAAGTTCCGGTTATTTGTATCAGGATCATTCCTTGTGCAAAGTCTGATGGAGATGAAGATAAAGTGGTTTCTTGGTCAATAATTGTAATTTTTTTCTTTTAAAGTCAGTGGGTTTCTTGTATCTGGAACCACAACAGAAAGATTATTGTTTAAAATACTCTGATTGACCCCCACGTTCCATTTGCCATGCCCAAACTTACAATTCTATTACAATTGGCCCAGGTTTAATTTCATCCATCTCCATGAAGGCAAAACACTTGGTGCTGGTAAACCTCTTTTTAGGCTTGTAATGTTTGAATTCAAAGAAGATGGCCGCACCTAGGAAATTGAAAGACACATGAACCACAGGCAGCAGCTTCTGTGTGAATTAGCTTTCTTGACTCACCGGAAGCACACGAACAAGCAATGGTTTGCATAATCCACAAAGCAGCCTGACAGTCTGATGAGGTATGACTGTTGGTTGCTTGAGTACCAACCCCAAAGTCTACCATTTCTCTCATCAGCTAATTCTACAATGTCCTGAGCAAGACTGGCTGAAGAATATCCATCACTAAAGAGCATGGAATAGGGCCAAGATGGCTCAGTGGTTAAAGCACTTGTTATGCAAGTGTGAGGACTGGAATCCAGATTCCCCAGAACCCATGTAAATGACAGGTGGCTGTGGTGGCCTGCCTGCAATTCCAGAGCTTGGAGGGAGGAGCCAAAATTCCTGAAGCAAGTTGGTTAGCTAGACTAGCTTTATCAATGAGCTCTGAGTTCAATTGAGAAACATGTCTCAATGAATAAGAAAGAGTAATTGAAGAATACTCCTATTGTCAGCCTTGGGCTTCAACATACATGTGTACACACATGTTGGTGCACCTGCACACATGTGAACCCACACACACATAGTCATGTACACCATTGTGCTGGATAGTTTTATGTCAACTTGACATAAGCTAAAGTCATGTGAGAGGAGAGAATCTCAATTAAGAAAATGCCTCCAAAAGATTGGGCTGTAGGCAGGACTGTAAGGCATTTTCTTTTTTCTTTTCTTTATTTTTTTAAAGGCATTTTCTTAATTAGTGATTGATGGGGAGGGCCCAGCCCATTGTAGTTGGTATCATCTCTGGGCTGGTGGTCCTGGGTTCTATAAGAAAGCAGACTGAGCAAGCAATGGTGAGTGAGCCAGTAAACAGCACCCTTCCATGGTCTCTGCACTAGCTCCTGCCTCCAGGTTCCTGCCCTGTCTTTTTTTGATTACGAACAGAGATTTGGAAGTGAAAACCAAATAAACACTTTCCTCCCCAACTTGCTTTTTGGTCATGGTGTTTCATCACAGCAATAGAAACCCAAACTAACACAACCACACACTGGAAAAATTTTAAACACAAATTCCAGAAGAGGAGCGCAGTCCACAGAGATAATAAGTGCACATGTACTAGGCAGACTGGCAGTGAAAGTTCCTCTTTAAAATGTTCAAGCTGGACTGGCTTTGCTTCCTCCTGAAACACACCCCCAAATCCACACAACACAAGCCACGTACAAACCCCCCAATCCACACAACACATGTCACCTAATATCTGCTTTAGAGTCCAAAGCCATGTACTTTACCCTGCCACTGCTGACGTCTACATCAACATGTGCCATGGAAGAAAGGGTATAAAGGCAACAATACTCATTTATGAGGAAGTTACATAGTTATAATCTCCAAAGACCAACAGATAAGCTCTGTATCCTGAAGGGAAAAAACGAGATTAAGGATATAAATTACCAGTGCAGCCCAAAACTGATTTCTAAAAAAGGTGTGGAAACCAACGGAAGCTGCTGCCTGATTCAATCAGTTGCTACTTAATTCTGCTTTAACCGGGGTGGTACTGGATCCTGTCTTTCAAGACTATAACAGACATCTACTTTAGTGAAAAGATGAAGTTTAACAACGTTCTGAAATACGTGAACAGCCCTGGCACTTGAGTGCAAACAGAGCATCTCACAAATCAAGCAAAAATGCCTAGTCACTCAAGACAGGAGGGAGAGGGGGAGAGGGGAAGAGGGGGAGAGGGGAAGAGGGGGGGAGGGGGAGAGGGAGAGGGAGAGGGAGAGGGAGAGGGAGAGGGAGAGGGAGGAGAGAGAGAGAAAAACAGGCACACTTAGCCTGTACTTTCTCACATAAAAGCATCCCGATAGGTGGGCTACTGGGGACCAGTTTTCCTGAGCATAGGACCCTACTAGATCCACACAGGTGTCGTGTCTCTTCTCATTCCTACATCTAATTGTCTCACCATCTCATCATGACTCTGTTGAGGCCAGAAACATTAACAAGCTATGCTTGGAAACCTAAGCCCAATCGTCACCACTGTTCTTACTCCTCTGCATTATCAGAAAACAATGTTTACCGCGGTGTTGGTATGCAGAGTTCTGTCTCCACACATTTGTTACAAACATAAAATTAGGATAGCCTAAGATGACTAACTGAAAGGCTTATGAAGGTGAAAGTGCATTAGCATTAGCATCACTTGGAACTACTGTGACGAGTATTAAGTTCAAAACTGGAGAAAAGGAACAGTGGAGTCCTGAATAGCTCAACGACTCATCAGCCATCAGGAAAGAGCAAAGCACAGCAAGGAAGGTTGTTAGCCAAGGACACCACTGTCTTCCTTCACCTCACAAGCAGGTCGCAAGGCAATGGGGAGAAGGCACGCCTGGTGTTGCAATCTCTTCCTTATGTACCCAGCACCCTCTGATACACACCCTTCTCACCCAGGGAATTTCACGTTCTGGAGTCTACCAGAATGACCTGGAGGACTTTAAAAAACACACCGCTGAGGCTGCACCACGGCTCATCTACCAGGGTTCTGGGGCTGCCTCTGCCACAGTCCCGGGTTTCAGAAGAACAGCAGCAGCACTACAGGGGCTGCCGGACTGTTTCTAAAGGCACTCACTTCACACGCACTTCCTACAAAGCTTGACATCGCCAACTGCAGCCAGGCCTCAAGAGAGCATGGACTCTGAAGGCTTCTCTGTAGAGAACACCAACAGCGGGTGGGCAAACGGCAACTGCGAGTATTACTGCTAAGACCGGGGCTAGGCCAGCACTGCAACGTCACTGTGCTAAAGGTGGCTCTCTTTCTTCCCACCTTCCCTCCAACAAACCACAAGTTCTGGTACTTTTCTACTCAGTGGATCCAAGTGGAAGGAAGGGATTAGAGCACCATCAGGAGTTTCCAGCTTCCCTACTCATCAGAAAAAGAAAAACTTCCTTAATCCATTTCCCACATCACTTTTTGAGATAGGGTTTCTTACTGAACCTGGAGCTAGCCTGGCTGAGCAGCGAACCACATCTGTCTTTAGCTCCTAGCACTGGCAAGCTGCATGCATGCCTGGCTTTTACATGGGTGCACTCATGCAGTGGGTCCTCTCACTGAGCCATCTCCCAGGCCTAAAATTTTACTATTAAAGAACATTATATTCTAGTGTCATTATACAACCAGATAAAACACCACCTAATTTCAACATTTAAAAAACAATACCGGGGGGGCTGGAGAGACGGCTCAGAGGTTAAGAGCACTGACTGCTCTTCCAGAGGTCCTGAGTTCAATTCCCAGCAACCACATGGTGGCTCACAACCATCTGTAACATGATCTGATGCCCTTTTCTGGCCTGCAGGCATACATGCTGTATACATAATAAATAAATAAATCTTAAAAAAATAAAAAAAAAAAAATAAAAATAAAAAACAATACCATTTGGATTTTTTCAGATCAACTAACCAGGTGACACTGACTTCTGCCAGATGTGGACTATGATGGGACCACTGTGCACACCCTCCCAAATGAGTGCTGTCCATAGGAAAACAAAGATTATGGTCACAAACCTTTGGTTAATTTTTCAACATGTTTCTGGAGCTCAATGTCCACATTAAAATGAACATATGTATCTTCTTTTCTTGAAGCCACAGGAGTATCTTGTACAGGAGTTAAATCTATGCCATTCAAATCTAGAAAGAAACAAGTTTCCACTTAGAGGCAATCACATTTAAGACTACCAAGGCCACATTTCCTGCAGAAGTGGGATGGGGGAGGGGTTTCAGGACTCACAGGGATGCCTCCCTGTATGAACAGGGGCTTTGGAACTGCTGCTGTCCACGGGTGTGTGGAGGCAGTTGAAGTGAGAGGTGGCAGACCACAGGGGGGGGGGGGGGGAAGTAAGTTTGCAAGAGGTCAAATTTGATCTTTAAGAGGGGAAAGAAGTTCCTGTTTCTTGAGGACACAGGCCACGCTTATGTGTAGTGAGAATCTGGACTGAATACAGCTTGCTACAATGGGACCCTCAGCCCCTATTTTGCAACACTGACCAAGGGCATGGATGGAAAAGCTCTAAATCTAGAATTAAGTCAGAACTCCTCTTCTGTACTCAAGTCAGATGGGCATGGGAGCTGCCAAAGAAATCCCTTTCACCAGTTAAGAAGTTTATAAGTAGAACCTACACTCCTAAAACACAACTGATTTACCACAACCAGATGGTATGCTAATTTACTGGGTAGGGCTTTAATTTCCTGGATCCAGGAACCCCACTTAATCAAATTCTTCATTAGGTTTATTTGACAAATAAGTGTTTATATATTTATTATTCAACAAACATGTCTTAGGAATCTACAGTAATTTGGTACATCTGATTATTGAAGTTCTTAAAGACATTTATACAAAATCCTGTTTCAGTTCAACAAACATGCAAAGGTAACTTAACACCTACCACATATCATTCAGTATTTCATTTTTTACCAAGTACCTTCCTGAATGAGTTATATCATTTTGCAAATGGTCTATCACACAATGCAGAGAGTGCAAATACTTTGCACACTTGATTGCTGTCTATCTCTTAAAGCAGTGGTTCTCAAAATGTGGATTTTGACCCCTTCAGGGGTGTCAAACAACCATTTCATAGGGGTCACATATCAGATATCCTTCATATCAGATATTTACATTATGATTCATAATGGTAGCAAACTACAGTTATGAAGCAGCAGTGAAATGTTATGGTTGGGGTCAGCAGAGCATGAGAAACTGTATTACAGGGCAGCAGCATTATGAAGGCTGAGAACCACTGCTTTAAAGTATTACCCTCACTAGTGCTGTCTCACTAGTGCTGTCATTCTTGGTCTATGCTTATTAAAGTTTTCTCTGTGGCTAAATTCCTTTTTAGTTTAATTGTTACTAATGAACCTATGGCTGTGAGTTTATTTCTACAAGTGATGCAAGTTGCCTCCATTTTCTTTCAGTCCACATCTGGTTCTTTGGTTAGCTTCAAACTGCAGCTTAATGTTAACCACTTGTATTAACTGTGGAGTTATTTCTAGATAATAATGACTTTATCCTTACTGATTCAATAATAACTGTTCTTATTAATTTTTTAAACAGGGTCTCGTTGTATGTCCCCCAAAAGTGGGCTCAAGTGATTCTCCTGTCTCAGCTGCCTAGAAACTGGGATCACAGGCATGCTTCATTATGCCTGACACCGAATAATTACTTTTAAAGACTAAGTGCTTTGAAAAGAAAGTCCTGTATACTAGGTATGGCAAAAACAAAAGAATTCAACCATGTGGACTCTGTTAGGGACAGGAATAATCACACTTTCTAACTCTGACAACTTTCTTTCTGGTCCTGCAATGGCTCTCAGAGTCTGGACATATGGACTTTCCTGGTCTTTATTTCCACCCTCCATTGCAGCACCCAGAAAACTCTAGCAACAAATGGCGTCCAACGTGGTGGCAAGAGTTTCCACCTAAAAACTGAGAAAAAAGATTCTAAAACGGAGCTAAAAACAGCTTCCTAATTGTCTCTCTCAAATGAGCGGCAGCTGCTGGTTTCAGCTACTGGTGGGTTCCTGGCGTGCGTGCTCAACCTGCAGTATGGCGGGAATCAGGTCTCTGCAAGTGGCACATTAAGCTGCGTGGTGGATTTAGCCTTTGCAGGTACAAAACAAAAAAAGAGGTTTTAGGGCTACACGCTGCTTGGATAAAAGCATAGACCCACGATAGCTCCCAGAGCTGGCGGTAAACGTAGCCATGTTGGGAAGCTGAGGTGGGCGGAGCCAGCAGCCACAGCTGCTGCAGTTTAAGGCAAGAGATTCACAATAAGACAGATTCAGATGTAATAGTTTACAATGTGTGTAAAAGATACGTAGGCTTGAAAGAGACAAAAAAGGTGATATATAGAGTTATAGAAACAAATACATAGTTTTAAAAAATAAAGTCATTAAAGAGACAGTAAAGGTAGTATAAAAAAATAAGCCACGTAAAAATGGATATTACACAGAGAATCTGGATTGTGTTGTCTTTGGGATTTTTAACTGCAGAAAAACATTTGATTGTAAAAGCTGTTGAGTTATGCCAAAATGTATATTTTAAAGGTACCTTGACTTCAAAATTTGGATATAAAGATATGTTACTTTGGAAAGGAGTCTCTGCTTTTGTTCCCACAGAAAGCCAAAGGCTATGGAATTGTTCCAGATTAAGATACATCAGGTTTGACCAGCCAAGACCCCCTGAAGGTCTCCAATGACACCATGGCCCAGATCCAACATCCAGAATGGTTTGAAGGCATCTGGCTTAGACGATACAGCCTCATGGACTATTCCATAATTCTAAAATTTTCTTTGTTTCCCCATAAGATACAGCGCCCCCTTCCAGCAGGAAGTAGTAAGAGAAGCTACGCCCAAATTCCCAAATTATATGTAATTTTACTTTGTTAAGGTTAAAACCTTCCTTTTTGAAAAAAAAAAAAAAAAAGGGGGGAAGTGCTGTGGGATGTATGGCAAATGTGTTGCTGATTAATCAATAAAACACTGATTGGCCGTTGGCTAGGCAGGAAGTATAGGCGGGGCAAGGAGGAGAATAAACCTGGGAAGTGGAAGGCTGAGTCAGAGAGACACTGCCAGCCGCCACGATGACAAACAGCTTGTGAAGATGCCGGTAAGCCACGAGCCATGTGGCAAGGTATAGATTAAAGGAAATGGATTAATTTAAGCTATAAGAACAGTTAGCAAGAAGCCTGCCATGGCCATACAGTTTGAAAGCAACATAAGTCTCTGTGTTTACTTGGTCGGGTCTGAGAGGCTGTGGGACTGGCAGGTGAAAGAGATTTGCCCTGACTGTGGGCCAGGCAGGAAAACTCGAGCTACAGCACCCACCTTACAGAAATCTGCTGTAGGAATCAGAGGGCTATTCAACTACATCCCTGTGGAAGGGGAGGGCTATTTTCTATTCTGTGTCCTGGACACTGTCTCTGCTGCTAAGGGGACTGTGCATGGCTAGACAGCTCCCTAGATGGGTCTGGAGTATGAAATATAAAAAGAAACAAAGACAAGCTCAAAAGCAAAGTGAGTCTAAGCTATACATTAAAAATGTTTATTAAATCTATCAGAAGTGTTCTCTGAAGGAGTTAAGACCAATTCCAGGGACTTCCTATCATTATAGAACGAATTACAATGAGCTGCTACAGACATGAGAGCCACTGCTCTAAGAACAAATGTTCCAAGTGGAAAGCAGTATGACATCTGCAGAAGGGAAGCCACCCCCAGAGCTCCTCACCCTTCACGCTGACTGTAATGTAGGGATCGATGCACTGCCCCGCATCTTTCAGACCAATTCTCTCAATTCTGATAGTGAGTAACGTCATCCCTGGTTCGGACGGCAACCGGGGCAATAAAGTGCCTGGCAACAGAGAAACCACAAGAAAACTTAGGCCAGCAACAATTCCAGAGTGAAAAGACACAGGCTTCCTGTAACTTAGCAACCAGGCAGGCAGTGCATTTTGCTTTCTAGTACTCTCAAACGCTGTATTATTCCTTTTTTGTTTTTTAGGATGTCCTTAGGTTCCTGAGTATGGAGATTATTGGCAAGTGTTACCACACCTATCTTGGTGTTATTCTCTGTGAATATATATTTAATTATATCCAAGATAAATCTGCACTCCAATGCTGGGCGGTGGTGGCGCACGCCTATAATCCCAGCACTCGGGAGGCAGAGGCAGGCGGATCTCTGTGAGTTCAAGGCCAGTCTGGTCTCCAAAGCGAGTTCCAGGAAAGGCGCAAAGCTACACAGAGAAACCCTGTCTTGAAAAACCAAAAAAAAAAAAAAAAAAAAAAAAAATCTGCACTCCATACTCCAGACACCATAAAAGCAGAATTATTAAGGCAAGCATGTTAAAAATTCATGTTATTCAAGGAAGCCCAATTCTAAGCTACCATGAAATCGATAATATAGCATGTCCACATAATACATATATTCATTGCACTTATAAAGATGTACCTTATATCTCAATATGAACTTGTAGAAAAAGGACAGAAAATTTTTAAGTATTTTGTTATTCTGAAGCTTAAGAAGTTTGAGAGTAGACCAGAAAATCCTTCAGTTACTAATTTACAGTTTAGTATTCATAGATTCAATTATTAGATTATTAAAGCCTAATTTCCTACTCTATTCCTCATCCTGTTCTGCATGATGTATTCTTAGAAGTCAGTGCTAGAGGGAATGGCAACATCAAACTGTAAGAGCAATTTGAATGTTTGAAACATTTCCATTCACCAATTAAATTTTTAAAATTAGAGGCTGGGCTGGACACCTGGCTCAGTGGGTAGTGTGCTTTCTCTGCAAGCTGAATTTGAACACCCAGCACCTGGGTAAACAGCTGCACATGACTGCACAGGGGAGAAGGGCAGAGGAGGCCCAATCCCAGATGCTGAGATTCCAGTTCAGAGCCTGTCTCCAGGCATAAAGCAGAGGCTGCTGCAGCTGAATACACGCCACAGTCTGCTCTGGCCTCCAAATCTGTGTGCATGGACACATGTAATCACAACTTAGGTGCATGCAACAGGCACACATATACTACACACAGACCCCTCCCTCCAAAAACACAAAACTAAAAGCCCACCCAAAAGAGAGCAGCATCCCAACCCTCAAGAAAATGGTCCGTTTTAATCCAGTGTGTGTGCAGTAAGTTAAACCACATACAGAACACAATACTTATGTAGGAATTCGGCTGGTATCTTTCCTTTCTGTTCAGCAATGTACTATCCTACTTTCAATAATGAAGACTCTGGAGAACATGACTCAGTACCTTCCAAAATGAACATCTGACTGACAGTGAACAGGTGTTGAGGAAACAGGGTGAAGGGCGATGGAAATGTTGTAAACTGGAAGGTGGTCACGGATGTCACCACTTTATAAATCAAAAACTTATAAATTCTAGATAGATTCTCTATAAATCAAGAATCACCAAATAGTAGGTAAATTTTACATGAATATTATAATAATGATATTAAAAACAAGTTTTGAAATGTGTTAACATTTTTTTTGTGAGTTTGGTGTTTGTTTTGGGGGACAGGGTCTCATCTTATAGCCCAGGCTGACCTCATACTCAAGTCCCCATGTGCTAGATGATAGGCACAAAACACCACACCCAGCTCCTACCCTTACTCCCTAGTTTAAATACCAAGACAACACAGAAAATGAAGAGTGAGAGATGGCCTTCACTGCAGTGTTTCGTTAACAAAACTTAATGGGATAGGAGTAATTCTGAACATACACACAAAAATTCCTAAGACTGTCTGCATGGTCTTGGACTGTCTGGTTACAGACACAGGCAGCACCTACAGATGAGTGGGTCTCACTGAACTCAGACAAACTTCAGAAAGGTAAGAAATCTTAGGAAAGAGATGGGAGTACTTTCCTAAGATTTAGTTATGTTCTTTTGCAAAAAGGTTCATGCAACTATATAAAATTTAGATAAATTATATCTATATAAAATTAGATAAATAATGAAATTAATGCACTAATCTTCTGTTCACGGTCAGCTGAGTTGATCAATTTTTTATTTTTTTTAATACTACTATACACACACACTGGTGAACATATTCTGGTACAAACTTCTCTGAAACAGGAATTATTAAGTCACATGGTCTGTGCTAATTACATCATCAGCTCCTACAGTGAATGTTCCAGTTCTGTTCCTGCCAACAGTGCAGCCATATTAGTGCTGTTGAAATCCTCAGGCACTTTGTTTCTCAGATGAAACTTGAATCAATTTAGGTGTGGCGAGGCATTGACCTTGCCATCACTTGTATGGTCTCTGACAGCTAATAGGGAATCACAGCTTTCTATTAGATCATGCATTTGGATTTTCTCCTTTCTGAAGGGGGTGCTCAATTATTTTGCCCACATTTCTATTGAAATGTTCTTTCCTTATTAAGTTGTAGGAGATCTCTAACACATTAGAAAAAGCTCTGGTTGCATGTCTTATCAACAGCTTAACAGTGGTTTTCTTTTAAAAAACACTGCACTAAAACATAAAATATACATTTAGAATGCCCAAATTTGAAATGCAGCTTGCTGAATTTCACAATATGGACACAGCTATGTCAGCAGCACCAGAGCATGAAGGATATAAACCAGCATGCTGGGGCATCCATGATGCTTCCACACCCTATCACACCTCTAATCGTTCTCCCAGATACAGCCAGCACTGCTGCTGTCTAACACACAGACCACAGCTCAGGCTGTTCAGATGACTCCGCTCTGTAATGATGTCTTCTAGGAGAAACTTCATGCTAACATAGTCAAATTTCTCAATCCCTTTCTTCAGTCTGTGCTTTTAAAAAAGCCTATAGAAAATTGTACTTAACAATGGTAGTGGCCAGTGGTAGAACAGGCACCAGGCATGCATGTGGTGCACATACATACATGTAGGCAAAAGACTCACACATGAAATTTTTAAAAAATGAGTAAATTTAATAAAATTTAAAAAAATAGAAATAAAAATAAGCATGTGTTTTCAGAAGCAAAACAGACCAGAAATGATGTTTTGTGCCCAAGCAGGGCTGTCAGCAGTAACGGCTACTATGTATAATTTCCCTGAAGTTATTTATATTCACAGGGAGGGAAGCGCCTCATCCAAGCTCTTCCACAAATAGAAAAGGCTCACTCTATACCCTTCATTCCACTTAGATGACGGTAATGATAAGGGTCTGCCCACCTGGGCCTACTTCTCCCAACCACAGTTTGGTTAAAGACTGATGATGTAACACAGAGACAGGCTGATACTACAGACTCAGGACAGCTTGGCCTGTGGCTGGCATGTGGGATCTTGGATCTGATGAAGATTTCCATCTGCTCTGTTCATCTTACAACACCCGAACTGTTTGTGTGAACAGTACAGCTTGTGCTGAACACTCTTTCCTTCTGAAACCTATATTTTTGGTCTATAGTAGGTAGAAAATGGCTCTGTGATCAGTTACCAGCAGCAGCCATGTGTGCTGAGTCTCTAAGTAGACACTTCACCTTTCACAATGCTGCCCCAATTTGTTACAGTAGGAATTAAATACTGCCCATGTGGCTGGAAGCACAGGGAAAGGCTCTGGAACCCGCACCCACTGGCCTGATTCGGCCCATATGCCTCTTCCTTCGGCTAACTTTGCTCCTGTGTTCTCTTGCAGTACCTTATAGCCATGAGTCTCGGTGAATCACTGAGCATGTGTTCTGAGGACCACTACCACAGAGGATCCTTTCAAACTGTGTTTAGATAACCACTGACAGTGGCCCAGCCATGGAACTCTGCTTACAGTTGGCAAGGGCTCGGGAGAGGTTTTCCTCTCCACTAGCAAACACTACCACAAGTTCCAAAGGTCCTGCTGGATAAAGCAGTGCATGTGCTGTGTAAGGATGCCTACCAGGAACTCTAGCAGAGAAAGAATCAGGAGGTCCTGCCCCAGCACCACCTTCTTCATCTTCTTCAAACTCCAAATTCTCTTCTTCACCAGGGGCTAAAATCCGTCTACATGGAAGAGAGAGGGAAAAAAAAAAAACTAAACAATGAGCTAGAATATTTAATACACCAACAAAGCCTCACAGCTGTTCCACAGGATGTTTAGTACTATAAGAGGTTGAAATATTATTGTCAATGTTGATATCAACCATATCAAAGATACCAAAGTGGATAAAACAACAGACAACAGATGTATCTGTAAAACAGGTATAAAGAAGACAGTAAGAGAAGATGAATATGAATACTTATTTACCTTAATGGGATAGGCTGAACATCAAATGGGAATTCCTTATTATATGTAAGAATATTCTTCAGGACTGCAATAAAAGACAAAGAAACATGAATTATTCTATAAAAACGAAATTATAGCTCAGTGAGCTAATTTTCAGTAAATTTTACCATGCACATTAAATATATTTTTAAATTTTCAGATTATCATTTCAGAGCCACTGAACTTGTTTGTAGAAGGTCTGAGAAAATTAGGCCCCCAAAACTTTTCCTATTGTGTACAAGGTCCTGGGTGAGACACAGGGTCCTCCCTGTACTGAAGGGCTGACATTGAAGGTGACAATTAGAGAGATCCAGGAGCATATCTTATTCTGTCTTGAGTTTTCTCCTGGATGTCACCAAACTGATATGCTTTGTGTTCGCAGTTACTCACCTCATACTCCTTTTATGATGAAATTTACTGCTTATGTCTATATACTAATAGATCTGGACACAGTACAGTGTATCCTCAAGAGAAGTCTCCAGACGACATGGTACCTGTGTCCTAGCTGTGGTTACTCCCACAGCTTCCTTTGGGCACGTAAGCTTAGAGAAAGATACTCTGTAATGCTGCTCTGTCTGCCGGAGTACTCTAAGTATATAATTTAGTGTTTCACTTCCAGCCTTATAGGTCCCGGTAACAAGCTGCAAATTACACGAAAGTGAATCCATAGCATGAAATGGGCAACACAAAAGGCTCCTGTAACTTAGTGCTCAATACACTCAGCCTTTAACTTCCAAGTCCTATAGGTTAGAGCTGAAAGAGGCAGGGCATATTGGTACACAGCAAATATCCTCCCAAGAGGGTATCCAGAGGGCACAGGTTGCAATTGCATGTCATGTTCCAGTGACTGTCAATTTTATATCCAGTCTCTCACATGTGTGCTCAGCCATAGATCTCTCTGGTTTGTACTCTCTCTCTCTCTAGCTCTTGCCTTCACCCTCCCACCATCTTCCTTTGTCTCAGTAACTGTGTACTTAGTGACCACAATGTTTTTGACTCTTAGGATATACTATGATGACCAAGAACTAAATGGTTCTTAAACCAAACTCAAGAAAAACAGACAACAAACATGTCAACTAATAGACCAGATAATACACAAATGTGAGAAGCTAAACAACGGCATCACAGAGGAAGTAGAAGAGCAACACATCCTGCTTTACTGTCTTTTGAGAAGCTGTCCCTCAACAGCATCCAACTGGAAGGGTTTGCAGCTGAAAGCTAATTCTTCTGATGCCCCTCTTCTGATAAAATCCTATTACATACATTAACATTCTGCAGATCTACACATAACAGAGCTTATCCTCAAGGGAAGTCTTCAAACACCTGTACTGGCTGTGGGAGGTTTGAGGTATACACTTATCCAAAACTCCCACTGGGACCATGGACCAAACACAAGAAAAGCAGATCACGGATGCCAACAAGTAGACAAGCTAATGTGCAAATGTGGCTACTGTTAGGACAGACACACAGAAAGCTGTGTAAATGAACAGAGAGACAGTGGAGTAGCTGGAGTCCACAGGGTCAGTCAGTATTTAAAACTGACCTTTTGTCAGAAGACACGGGAGCTGTGACACAGGAGAGAGGCATCACCCACAGCCACTCCAGAGTTGGAACTTTCCAGTATTGGAGAAGCAGGGGCAAGAAAGGCTCAGAGAAGGAAGTAGAGCTTTTGTGGGGGCTTGCCTTTTTTTGAGACAGAGTTTCACTCTATATCCCAACCAGGCCTAGAATTCACTATGTAACTTATGGCAATCCTCCCACCTCAGCCTCTTAACAGGAATGTCTCACCACATCCAGTTTGGGTTGGACTTCTTCAGATAATAGAAAGTTGACAAGCAAGAAAAGTATCAGAAGACCAAAGTAGGTTTAAATAAAATGTCAGCCCTACAATTCCAATGACAAATGCATATAACTATGCTAAAGTAATGTACATTACTCAGTTTTCCCAATCCTAAAACGGGAATGCCACCTCCTTCACAGACTACTGGGGAACTAAAATTAAAGAAAACTAATGAGAATGCAGGGGAAGTTTTAAAGTGTTGAACACAGTCACATTCAGCTTCAAGTATCTGGACTTTATAAATGTCTTTCTTTTTCTTTTTTCTTTGTTTTTAGGCATGAATGCTTAAAAAGAGAGTAAGTAGAAACCTGCACTGTTATGTGGGAATTAATACTCGCCACAGTTTTCTGTTGTGACTGACTAGAATCCGAGTGTTTCTTGCCTCACAGATAGTTCTGTCTTTTCAAAACATAATAACATCCCTCTGAACTTTATGATCACAGTAGACTGTTAACTCAGTAAATAGCAATCAATCATTCACATAGTATTGTGGTAAACACTAAAAGATGATAACATCTGTCATTAACACTAGATAAGACACAGAAACCATATTTTATAATAATAAAAGGAGAAATAGCCAATGCTTAAAATATGTGAAAGAAGTTGAAAGCTACATTAGTTATAAAGAATATTTTCTCTTAGGAAAATGAAAGGACATAGGGTCTAATGTAGCCCAGGCTGGCCTTAAACTCACTACATATTTGAGGCTAGACTTGAATTCTGAATCCTCCTGCCTCCACCTTCAGAGTGGAATGATTACAGGTATGTGTTACTATATGTGGTGGTTTGAAAGAAAATGGTCCTCAAAGGAAGTGGCACTATTAGGAGGTATGGCTTTGTTGGAGTAGGTGTGGCCTTGTTGGAGGAAGTGTGTCATTGTAGGGGAGGGCTTTGAAGCCTCTTCTGCTCAAGCTTCCCTCAGTGTGACAGTCAACTTCCTGTTGCTTGCAAGATGTAGGACTCTCAGCTAGCTCCTTCTCCAGCACCGTGTCTGCCTGCACACTGCCATGCTCCCCACTATGATGATAACTGTACTCTGAATTATAAGCAAGCCACCCCAATTAAATGTCTTCATTTAGAAGAGTTGCCGTGGCCACAGTGACTCTTTATAGCAATAAAAAACCTAACTAAGACAGAAGTTGGTACCAGGGACTGTTGGGCCCTGACCCCCGTTCCTTGGGTAGCTGTTGCCTTACTTGCTGACCTTGATCAGATGTTCTCCCTATGCTGATTCCCTGCCGGTTTCCTTCCTCCTAAACAGCTTACTGGAGATTCCTTGTTTTTGTATCCTGCATATTGGTGTAACAGCTAGGATGCAAGAATGTAAAACATCGGTAGCGAACTTCTGCCCTCCGGGGTTCTTCCACTGTGCTGTAAGCCTGTATTTAAGGCCTCCTCCCTCCTTCAATAAAGGGTATTCTACCTAGAGGAATGACCCGCTGCCTTGTCTCTGTTTTAATCCTCAGCCCCTCACTCGGACATGGTGAATGGGCAGTAGCGCAGGTGCTACAAGGGACTGAGGTATTGCTGTGATAGGCCTGACCATGTTTTTGTTTGGAGGAATTTAGACTTTGATACTTTGGATTATGAAAGCAGTGGAATGCTTTAAGCACTGCTTAATAGCCCATGGAAGACAGAGGTGCTAAGAGTTACTTGAACTGTTGAGGGTTCAGTCAAGAGGTTCCGGAGAAGAATTTTAAGTGTGTTGCCTAGAGATCATTCTTGTGATATTTGGTGAAGAAAGTGGCTGCCTTTTGGCTTTGTAGGAAGAGTCTGTCTGAGGCTAAAGTGAAGAGTTTTGGATTAATTTCCTTGGTACAGGGAATCTCAAAATAGCCTAATATAGACTCTGTTATGTGGTTATTGGTGGTAACTATCATGAAGATTTATAATGAAAAGGATCAAGAAAATGTAAAATTTGAGGAGAAAAGGAATGAAGTGTTGTGTTCAAGGAGATAAATAGATTAAGAAATGGAAGAGAGGAAGTGGTGACCTCAGGGCAAGATTCCACCCAGCTATGTTTCCAACTTCTGAAAAGGAATTAAAGAAAAGTTTAGAGCCTGGTGTGGTGGTGTGGTGGTACATGCCTTTAATCCCATCACTGGGAAGGTAGCAGCTAGTGGATCTCTGAGTTTGAGGCCAGCCTGGTCTAGAGATTCAGTTTCAGGACAGCTAAGCTTAGGCAGTGAAGATAATAATCAAAAACAGAAAGCTGGTGAAGATGTGATTGAACAAGAGGGCCATGTTCCAGCCCCAGCAAGCAGCAGAACTTGGCAGCTTCAGCCATGTGTTTCTGGCTTTAGAGTTAAGGATAGAAGAAACAGACTATGGAATTTGCCTCATGACTAAGGAAAGCTGCTGAGGCATGTGTCAGGGGCATCCCTGAATGGAGACCTAAAGAGGCCATTGTGTGAAGCTGTGAAGGAAAAGCCTGGACTGCCTTGGAGACCCCAAGATGTTAGAGATGCCAGTTGTGAAATACCTGTTGGGAAAGCTGCTAACAGGAAGTAGAACCAGCCCAACAGAAATAAGTGAGTTGCAGTCAACAAATCTGAAAGGAGTGGGAGATTTGAAGAGTTTTTTGACATCAGACATGGAGATGCAGTTTGTAGTTTTCCCAGCTGGTTTTTGTTCTTCCTTTGGTCCAGTGTTTCTTCACTATGCTCCCTTCCCTACATTTTGGAATGGTAACATTATCCTGTGCCTATTTGTTGGAAGTATGTGATCTGTTTTTTGATTTTGATTTTATAGGGGATTACAGTTATGAGACTGCATAAATCTCAGAAGAGACTCTGAACTTTAAAACACTGTTAACTGTGATAGAGTATGGGAACGTTTGAAGTTGGACTAAATGTATTTTGCATTATGATACTGTTACAAGCTGATGGGGGCCAAGGAGTGGAATGTGGTAGTTTATATGTAATCAGTTCCCATAATCTCATACAGAGTGGCACTATTGGGAGGTATGGCTTTCTTGGAGTGGGGGCGGGCTTTGAGGTTTCCTATGCTCAGGATACTGCCCAGTGTCTCAGTGGACTTCCTGTTGCTTGCAAGATGTAGGACTCTCAGCTACTCCTCCAGCACCATGGCTGCCTGTATGCTGCCATGCTCCCTGCCATGATGATAATGGACTAAACCTCTGAAACTGTAAGCAAGCCGCCCTAATCAAATGTTTTCATTTCGAAGAGTTGCTGTGTTCATGGTGTCTCTTCACAGCAGTAAAAACCCTAAGACACCACAGCTGCAAATACTTTGCTTCTTATAAACTTCTTTTTTCAGGTATCAGTGCTTTGGAAAGGAAATTCTTGAGGATGGAGTAATGCCTCAGTGTTTAGAGCATGTATTATTCTTTGAGAGAACCACAGTTCAGTTCCAAGCACCCACTGAGAGTGGCTCACAACCATCTCTAACTTCAGTTCCAGGGGATGAGGCCCTGTTGTGACTTCTGAAGGCGCATGCACTTCTATGTACACACCAACCCCAGGAATGCCCCCACTGACCTGCTTCCATCAGCCAGGCCTCACTGTTTTTTCTCTTGTTACATTTATGTATTTTGTGTGCATTCAATGTGGAGGTCAATGGACAGCTTTTGGGAGTAGGCTCTTTCCTTCCACTATGTGGGATTGAACTCAGGTAGTCAGGCTTGGTGGCAAGTGTTTTAATTTGCTATCTCTGGGCCTCACGCTTTTAAAAGTGTTTTACAATCTCGCTCCAGCAGCTGAAGACCACTCAGTTTGATGTACTTATACCACCCTGACCCCCTCGGTGTCCTCTCCTACTGAGAATCAGTCCACCTCTCTTACTCACAGAGAATGGATCTTCCATCTCCTTGCAGTTCATGCTCTAAAAAATGACACACATGGAAATATCAGCATGTGTTCTTGTAGCAACATACCACTTTCATGGTAGGCAAAAATAAAAAAAAAAAAAAACTTTCATTCTGAAGGTTATTTTTTAAACTATGGAAGAAGGCTTCCTCTCAAGACATTTAAATCTATTGAATACAGCACAATTTGCTGAGTTTATACTATAAATGAAGCACTGCATAGACTATGCATAGGAAGTCAAAGGTTGCTTATAACTGCTCTGAAGAACAGAATAAACAGAAAAGAGACTAATACAGGGCAGACTCTGACAGGCTATAAAAGCACCACAGAACGGAGAGGAGGTAATGGGTCCAAAGGAGAGCACAGGATGCTGTCAGGAAAGGTGCGTTTCTGTGGTGCTCCGAAGGATGGGTTTCCGAAGGATGGGTTAATGGACAGGAACTTTATGGATGGTGAAGGGAGATAGGCTGGAGTAAGCAGTATGTTCTGAGGAGTAACATAAAAATTACTAGAAGTACTACAATCACAAGTTTAACATGAACTTCATACAGGACTTTCAAGAGATTTACAAACTTTGGAGGAAAGAATACATTAGCAAAGTGAATCACCTGAGTCCAGCATACTGAAAGCCACGCCATTCATTTTCCACAGAAGAGGCATCATCAAGGGAGAGCTTGACTAAGACTATTTCATCTAAAATGTAGTTTAAACACTAAGTTGCAGAAAGTATTTCTGATAGAAATAACTCCTAATTGTCCAACTTTTACAAACTAAAAAATTACAGAGTATGTCCTACTGAGATACAGTATACAGCTATGCTCCTCCCAAAAGCAATAGAAAGTTAAAATCACCTAAAAGGATTGAGAAGAGGCCAAGAGATAGCTCAGTGGGTAAAGGTGCTTGCTGCTAGGCCCGAGGACCTGAGTTCAATCCCTGGGACCTGTAAGAACCAATTCCTACAAGCTGTCCTACAGGTTATCCTCTGATGTCTACCCAGGTGTTGGGTACTCTACTAGATAGATAGATAGATAGATAGATAGATAGATAGATAGATAGATGAATGGATGAAGATAGATAGATGATATAGACAGACAGAAGTAAACAACTTTTTAAAGTATTAAGAAGGAAAAAGTTCAAATGAAAAGAAGTATATAAATTCAAAATATAATAAAATGAAGGTGAAGTTACTGTAATTCATGTACTTAGGAGGCTGCTTCAGGAGAACTGAGTTTCAGACAAGCCTGGGCTACACAGCAAGGACTGGTCATCTTACAAAAATGAAGCAAAATAAAATAAATCTAATACTTCTATTCCCACTCTAAATCTTTAGAATACAAACAAAAGCCTTTAAAAAAAAAAGACAAGCAAGAGGAACAGACAGCCACTAAAGAAAGATCTTAGTGTAGTATCCCACTAAGGCATCAGTCAATAGTTTCTCACAAGTTTGAACTAGAAAACTAGGACATTTAGGATTGATGTACCCCAAACCAATTCCTGATATTTGCAAACATAAGGTCATAGACAAGTTTGAGAGTTATCATTAGCAAAAGGCAGCTGAGAGAATTTCTCTGAATGCCAAGTCATATAGCTGATACTCTTTAAAAAAGGCAACCAATAACAGCTCTTTGAGGCACTGGGAGGAATTACAGAGTCTATCAAAGAGAGATAATAAATGCCTACTGCTAAACAGTTGACAATCTTTCTGGCTATCCCACCTAGCATAGACTCCCTTCCTACTCTGCCCCTTCTTCCCTTTGCCCCTCCTGCCACGCTAGAGAACTAAGCCAGGGCCTGTTCCTGTAAGCCCCAGCCCCAGCCTTCTGTAGGATTCTTCAATTCTGTTTGAAGCAAACAAAAACCAAAACTCCTAACTGAAAATGGCAATTGTAAGAAGCCAAAATCCTACTTCTTTTATCCTCTAAGGAAAAAAAAAAAGAAAAGAAACAAAGGATTTTCTTAGCTGCGGACACCAGGCTTCGTGACTACAGCCAGGACCTTGTTGCATTTCTTTGTGTGTTTCCTTGTGGTCCTGGGGATGCCTCACACATGCCGGTATGCACTCCACCACTGAGAATACCAGCCTCAGAGTCATAATCTTTTCATTAAAGCCATCCATGGGCTTTTCTACAAAATACCTTATAGATAGCCAGTCATGGAAGACTACATATGATTCCATTTGTGTAAAATGTTCAGAATCGGCAAATTTATAGACAAATTAAATTACTGTTTGCCTAGAGCTGGTAACTGGAGAGGGTCAGAACTGGATGGGGAAAATGAGTGATGCTAGTGGATACAGGGTTTCTTTTTAGGGTGATGAAAATATCCTAAAATTGACTGCGTCGATGGTGCACTGTCAAGACAATAAAAAGTAATAACTATACACTTTAAATTAGTGAATTTTATGGAATCTAAATAACATTAAATGAAGCTACCAATAAAAAACTTATTTTTTTATTAGTATTTGTTAATGCTTTTTAAAGAAACCGTAAAAGTTCTATGAATTAGAAAGTGTGGTCAGAAAAAATTAAAAATGTTTACATTATTTGATTGGCATTCCTATATTCACTGAGAACAGGTAAGAACTACTTAGAAATATAAAATCACAGTTCTTGTAACAAAAAGGTTATGGTCTGCATCACATAAAGTGTCAAAACTATTAAAATGACACAGTTTATCATAATTCTTGCCATATGAGAAGGATCTTGCTCTGAAGAGATAAAATATGACCATCTAACAATCGTGGAAAAGCCACCAAAATCGCAGCAGATCTGTGTTCCTGGGTCTTGTTGCTTCTCTCTACCAACCCAAACTAAACAAAAGAAATCTGATACTGTTAGCACAGACCCCACAAACCTCTTTCTGCCCTGGTCTTTCTATAACGAGACATTTCCACTTCCTCGGTCACTTCCGTCTGCCTCTCTCAGACTTGCTGTGAGCTAGAAATTAGCAGCCTGTGAAGCTGACATGAGCAATCTCTTCAGTTCTTTCTTTCACCTTTCACCCAAGGTGTGGAGACACCCAAAGTATTGCACTAATATGAACTCTGGTCTCCTGATTCAAGCCCTGCCAGCTACTAAGGGCTGCAGTGAAACAGGGCTGAGCATTTCATCTCCTTCTTCCACTATAAAGTGAGAGAATGTGACCACACAGCCATGATTCTTTCTATTCTACGATGCCATGGTTTTATGATTCCCTACTGAGAATCTGCCTTAACAGATGGATCTGAAAGCTGTTCTTCCCTGTTTACAAAAGCATGTTAAGCCATGCAATCCTGCCTCACTGGTATTGGCTAAGGTTTACTCAGTCATATTCACCTCTGCCCACACTGCAGACATTTCAAGAAAGAGAACGTTCACCCGAACCAGCAAAGCAAAAAGAAAAACGTGGTAATGACCTTTCAGGCAGCATCTTAACCACCAACGTGTTTGAAGTAATTATTTACTTCAAAAAGTTTTAGAGGAAGAGAAAAAAAATAGATACAATAAGGAAGTATTTCATGGCATGGTTCACAGGGGCTACAGTTTTCATGCCATGTAAACTGAATGGCACCACTGACTATAGTTTATATATATTTATAGTTTATCTTCCTTAGCGTCTGCGGTAAATGTTTGTCAAAGAACTAGTCTTATTGAAGTCACCAAAACAAAGGCTAATAGATATTTACACCAAACTATAACTACTTCAGATATTGCAGGAATTTAAGAAGGACTAAAAAGATGCTACATAATTAGATAGTAGGAGAAAACCATCATCTATGCTAAATAGTGTTAACAGCGACAATGAATTATTTTCCTAAAAGAGATCACAAGAGTACCAGAAGATAAAACTTACTTGGTTCTAGCTTCTTCAGGTCCTCCAGTTTAAATTCTTCTTGGGACTGTGTGGACTAAATTTAAAATATGCACATTATATCTTTTTACTACAAAGATTTCACCATACCCTATGTCTCTTAAGTGGTAAAAACCAAATATCCAAAATGATTCAAAATCTATTTCTTGTTTTCAAGGTAGAAAATGAAAAGTTCCAAACTGAGTTTTGTTTGTTTTGCATTCCCAGAACACTCAGGCTAAATGTAATACAAAAAAAATTAAAGTTATAGCTTTGATTTCTATAGTTTACAAAATATAAACTAAATCATATAAGTATGCATGTTACTGATGAATTCCCCTAATTGTAAAACTCTCCTGCAACGATACAGCTTTAGGCATGACTGTCTACTATTTCAGCAGAGCAATCACGTTAGAAAGTTAAGAACACCTCTACTTACCTGTAATGCTGCGCTTCGCAATTCTAAACATGTGGCGATTTTGCCTATGGTTTTCTGTAGAAAGATAAAAAACCAAATCAGGTAAATTTTTTATCAATAAGAAGTTTCTAATTTTTTAAAACAAGTTAAATCTTATTTCCCTGTAGCATCTGGCAGACTCAAGAGAAAAAAAGCAGGATGTAAAGGCCTGAGATGAGAGAGGTGAGTGTGTACTCTCTTACACTAACATCCCACAACCAATTCTATTTTTGGTTGTGAGCCTAGCCTTTAATGGCTGAGCCATCTCTCCAGCCCTCACAAACAATTCTAAAGCAAGGTCACTTTGGTGACAGTTTTGAACATGATTTAAAGGGTAATTAGTAAATGAATAATGGAAACCAATATGGAATTTTCCAAAAAATTAAAAATAGGGCTGGCAAGATGGCTCAGCAAATGCTTGTTGCCAAGCCTGATGACCTGAGTTCAATCCCCAGAACCTACGAGTTGTCCCTCTGATATCCCTATGTATGCTCATATATCCACACACATGCACATACATATATATACACCCATATACATACAAGTAAAACGCAAAAAAATCATTAAAAAACTTAAAAGTAGAACTACCATACAGCCCAGCAGTCCACTCCTTTGGACAGCCAAAGGACATGAAGTCAGTATGTTAAAGAGCTATTTGCACTCTCTAGCTTTCTGCCACAATTCAGTTGCCACAAATCAGAAAGACCCCTAAGTCCCCACTGACTGACACATGAATGAAGAAAATGTGCTCGTCCATACAGTGGGACAAGAAATGTCATCACTGGAACTAGGGATCAAGCTAAGCAAAGTAAGTCAGGAAGAGAAAGGCAGGGATCACACACTCGCTCTTCCGGAGCATTAACAAGCTGAGCTTTCTGAGTGGAGAACAGCCTGGCAACTACAGGCTGGGGAGAACCAGAGGGAAGGGAGGACAGGGAGAAGCTGACGAAGGAGAGCTAAGTCACGGTAAGATGGGAGCAAGAGGTTCTGCTGTCTGTCACACAGTGGGGGACAATGTATGACAACACTGTAGAGGAAACTTAAAGACTCCAAAGATAGAACTCTAAAGGCCAGGGATATGGTTTGGTTGGTAGAGTGCTGGTCTGACATGCACAAAGTCTTGGGCTCAATCTGCAGCATGACAGGGGCTAAAACCAGGCACAGGAACATGATCCCAGCACTCAGGTGGTGGCATGATCAAAAATTCAAGGTCATCCTTAGCTACACAGCAAATTCTAAGCTACTCTAGGCTACATAAGCTCCTGACTTAAGAAAAAAAAAAGGAATTTGAATGTTTTCACTACAAAGATAATAAATGTTTGAGCACACAAGTTATTTGATTTAAATGTCACACAATAGATACATGTACCAAAAAAAAAAAAATCTTATTACAGGGCATGCTGGCCCATCCATGACCTTCTTTAATCCCAGCACTTGGGAGGCAGAGGCAGGTGATCCCTGTGAGTTCATGATCAGCCTGGTGCACATAGCAAGTTTCAGGACAGCCAGGGCTACACAGAGAAACCCTGTCTCAACGCCCCCCCCATCTCCATCCCCCCAAAAGACTAAGCATTGAAGGTAAGCTAAGCTAAGTCTAATTTTAGATTTGAACTATTAACGCTCATGCAGACTAATTGCTCATACTTAATACAGTATAGAAAATCCAGGTAAATGCCATTTTACTTTGTCATTGCCTCAGGAAATTGATAGCTCAAAGGATCAATTAGGGGAAAAGATAAAAAAAGTCAATTAAAAAATAAATTAATTGTGCTATAAAGTATTCAATTTACATAAGGAAAAAAGTCAGTTAAAATATATATAAAGAATATAGTCTCACCTAATCCAGACTTAATTTTTTAATATTTAAATAATTAGTTATCCTCTGTCTAGCTAGAGAGAGAGAGAGAGAGAGAGAGAGCGAGAGAGCGCACATGCGTGTGTGTGTGTGTGTGTGTGTGTGTGTGTGTGTGTGTGTGAAGAGATGGAGGTAGCAAGAAGGGCAGAGATAGAAAGGGGGACCCTAAAAATATATAACATGCATATAGTACTAAATTCTCTTTACCGCTAACTTTGACTCAAATCAGGGAAAAGCTTTCTAAGCATCACGAGATAGGATGTTCTATTCTATGTAGAAACTTATATGAGAAGACCTACTGCACCAATAGGGAACTCAATGGAATGAAGCATTTGGCAGCTTTCCATTGGCTATTAGACTCAGTCATCATAGTAACAAAATTACTGAGAACCTAAATGAAAGCTAAGCAAAAAAAACCTAGCACAATCATGACAGGCCCATTTATTATTTCCTTTTTTATGATCTTATAACATTTTCAGCAAATCAAATCACTTTATATTTGAGGTCACAGAACCTGTTCTTTAGCAACAGATGTTGAGAGACAAAAATTAAGTAACTCAAAAATGAAATCATTGAGCAAAGTATGAGGTCACTGGGATGTTTTAATGCCCTAGGTTTTCATTTATCTTTCATGTTTTTAACTTTATTAACTATTAGTTCATGCACCTAGATACTAAAATTCTGTTGATCAGAATTTAGACATCCTAAGTTATTTCTTTTTTTTTTTAAGGATTTTTTTTTAAAGATTTATTTATTTATTATGTATACAGCATGTATGACTGCAGGCCAGAAGAGGGCACCAGATCTCATTACAGATGGTTGTGAGCCACCATGTGGTTGCTGGGAATAGAACTCAGGACCTCTAGAAGAGCAGTCTGTGCTCTTAACCTCTGAGCCATTTCTCCAGCCCCCTAAATTGTTTCAATCCAGGAATACCAACTGGTTACTCAAGGCAGATTTCTCAAATCCTAGAGAAAAGGGAGAATACAGCTTTTGTCCTCTTCCTCAAGCAGACCACTCATCTCCTCTGTGGTATTTTCCAGGGCTAAAATCTAGTCTTCTGTGGATATTAGCAATTATTAAGGAAGAAAAGAAAAAAATAATCTTTAAAGTTGTAGCAACATAAAATTTTAAAATACTGAAAAAACAAAACAACAACAAATCAGCTAAAGTGATTCTTAAATATGTTTTAGATGCGCATATACTAACTTGGGCAAGAATGCTGCTAATCATGGTGGTGTTTCCTGTCCCAAACACCTATAACTAAGAGTTAACGAACGGAAGCCCATGGACTAAAGTAACTCTGCTCGGACTTAACAAATTACTCCCCCCAAATCATTTACTCCCCTTGTGCAAAAAATGAGTATGAATGAATGAAGTCACCAGAGTTTCACACAGCCCTGCCTTAAGAGACTTGGAGTGGGCACTAACCTTTTTTTTTTTACTAGTCACAAGATTAAAAATTAACTTAGTACTATAGCTACCCTGAGTCAGGAAAATCCAGGACTTATTTTCTCCCTTTTCCCCATATTCAGGAATGAGTGTTCCTTTTTTCCCAAATATCTCTAATGGGGAATCAATCTGACACACACACAAAATCTAATTCAAGGAGAAGGAACACCATGGAAACTTTTTGTAACATTGTCTGATAGATTTGCAGACCAATCCCCCCCCCCCCCCGACCCCCCTTTGATGAGACAGGGTTTCTCTGTGTCGCCTGGCCCGGAACTCCCAGATCTCCCAGATCTCGCTCTGTAGACCAGGCTGGCCTCAAACTCAGAGATCCACCCACTCTGTAGACCAGGCTGGCCTCAAACTCAGAGATCCACCTGCCTCTGCCTCCCGAGTGCTGGGATTTATGATGCGTACCATCACTGCTTGGCTAACAAGCCAAATTCTTAATTTGCACTATTTTCTTTTCAGTCTTACACTTCTTGTTGTTCCTTGGTTTTGGTTAGTTTGGGGGTTTTGCGGTACTCACTGGCTTATTTTGAGAGAAAGAATTAAGTGTGAGGTGGGATGTGATTACTCAGCCTTTTTTCCCCAGGTGACTGTAGCACAGTTTGGGTTTCCCCACCTTACTCAAAGTGAGAATGACTGAGCAAATAAATGGCAGGTCCCTCCAAACGACCACTTACTGTCAGGCAAAATATCATTATTTTTTTCCAATTTAAGCATAACAGAGAGAGGGGGGAATGTGTTTATGAGTATGCACGTGAGTGTGTGTAGAACCCTAACCGGTTGCACCAGAGATTGTTTAGGGTACCTTTTGCTCTTCTGTGAATTCAGAATTATTGTGTTGAGCTTGGGCCTCCTTCTGTAGGTGTCTTGCTAATCTGTAAGGAGAAAACATTGTTTAGAACTGAAAGCCAGTAAGCTTTCTCAACAGCAGCAAGATGATACAGGTCAATCTTTTAAAAACAGTGAAACGCAATGATTAGTTGTAGTAATGGCAGTCTCCCTTACACTTAGAAGCAAACTCTAAATATGCTACAATACTTTTCACACCATTTCACTGGGCAGAATCTGACCTAAGACAGCAAAAGCAGAATGCCAGGGCTTGGGAGGGTCTCCAAGGGTGTTGAATCCAGCCCTTGTTGGCATGAACAGACCCTTCTGTAACTAGCCAGAAGGCAGTTACCCAGACTCAACTTAGACTCTACCACTTAGCTCCAACAGCTGTACTGCCTAGAGATGCTTTATCAATCTACTATTAATTTGCTGATTAGTCCAAATCCAAATTAAATCCATGACAAAGTGCAAATACTCTATCAAAATCTGCATTTGAAGGTACTTGTTTTTTGGAAAAAAATCCCACCACTCATAAACGGAAATCAATGATTACCCAATTATCATATTTTAAACATGGCAGCTAGGGGCTGGTGAGAAGACTCATTGTCTGCCTCCAAGCCTGATGACCCAAATTTGATCCCAGGGCCCACATGGTAGAAAGAGGAAATCAACTTCCCCAAGTTGTCCTCTGACCTCCACACACAAGATATACACATGCATGTAAATAGCAGGGCGTCTGAGAGTTTCTACCCCAAGCTCAACAGTAAGGATCAAATCTGTATGTCAAAGAGCAAAACAAAAAGGAGCAACACTTAAACACAGACAGACACACATACATGTGGGGGGGAAGGGGGGGCGACTCTTGAGAGATGTAAAAGTGGCCAGTAAGAACACAGAAAGATCCGTATCATTAGTCATAAGAAAAGGCATACCAATGACAAGCTACTCCTTCACAGCCAGAGATGGCTATGATCTTAAAAATAAAACAAAGGGAGAAAATAACAGGTGTTGAAGATGATGGACAAAAAGCAGGACCCTCATACACCTGATAAAAAAAATAGAAAATGGTATCAATCATATGGAAAAGTTAGGTAGTTTGTCAAGTAATTAACTACAGACTTACTATAAGACCTAGAAATTTTATACTAGGTATACATCCAAAAAACCTCAAAATATCTATTTGCATGAAATATTTGTACACACACATGCATTATTCATAACAACTGAAAAGTGGGACCGACTAAAATGTTCATTGACTAATGAGTGAATAAATAAAATGTGGTATGCCCATTCAATGACATATTTTTCACTGGGGCTGGAAAAACAGCTCAGCAGTTAAGAACACAGAGGAGCTGTGTTCAATTGTTCTTGCAGAGGAGCTAGGTTCAGTTCCCAAGACATAGCAACTCACAACTTTATACATGCAAGATAGTTCAATTTTTAAAAAGAGGCAAAAGATTTGGAAGGTACACAAAGACTTATAGAGGGAAAAATAAACATGAAAAGACACTCAACACCATTAGTCATTAATGAAATGTAAATTAAAACCACAGTGAGCTATGATACACACCCTCTAGAAGGGATGTAATTAGACAGATAGTAACAAATGCTAGCTACATAGGAAAAAAAAAACCCTCCCATTGCTAGCAGAAATATGAAGTGATATCCCTACTCTGGACAGTAACTCCACAAATTTCCTTTAAAATTCACACGTTTAACATAAGATCCAGCAATTCCTCTCATTGGTATCCATCTACTCGAAAGGAATGAAAATGCATGTTCACAGAAGCAATTACCTGGGCTGGAGACATGGCTCAGTGGTCCAGAGCGCATAGTGCTCTTGCAGAGGATCTAAGCTCAGTTTCCACCACCCACGTCAGATATCTCACACCTGCCTGTAACTCCAACTCCAAGAGACCCAAACTTCTGGTCTCCCAACTTTAGACACCTGCACACGTGTGCACACAACCCCGCCCCCCCATAATTAAAAATAAAATTTAATTTTGAAAAATAATTGCATGCAAATGTTTAGGGCAGCATTGCTGATAATAATTAAAACTTGAATGTTCACTAACTAGTTGAGTGGGCACACAAAATGTGGCACACCTAAACAGCATAACATTTTTGTTCACTAACAAAAAATGTGATGTGATAAATGAATCTTAAAGATTATGCAAAATAAGCCATCGCAAAACTGGACTAGGTGATTATTACACGAAATGTCCAGAAAAGACAACATTATGAAGACAAAACATAGATGAGTGGTTGTCAGGGGTCAAGAACGTGGTGAGAATGCAAATGAGCACACGAGACCTTTGGAGGGGATGAGAAAGTCCAGTGTGGTGACAGTTGCACAAGCTGGTACATGTTAAGTGTGTCAGTTTTATGGTGTGTAAGTTGTATCTCAATAGTTTTTTGTTGTTGTTGTTGTGTTTTGAGTCGGGTCTCACTATTTAGCCTTCCCTGGCTGGCCTGGAACTGGCTGCGTAGAAAATGCTAACCTCTAACTTGCCTGCCTCTGTCTCCCAAGTGCTGGGATTTAAAACAAACAACAAAAACTTTTTAAAAAATGTTTTAAAAGCCTAAGTGAAACACTTTAATCTTTTAAATATATAAACCCAAATTTCATGTGAATGGAGTCCTAAAGGTGAGGCCTAATTCTGTACACTAAAGGAAAAGCTACATGCTCTGGATAATCAGATGGACAACTGAAGGAGTTGGTAATGAGTAATGACAATCCTGACAACTGGAGTTCGAACCCTGGCACTCATATAACTAGCTAGGCATCCCTAGCACACCTGTAAACACAGCACTGAAAAAGCAGGGACGGGGGATCACTGAGGCTGGATAGTTTCCAGCCTGGTGAGAATATTCAGGGAGAGACCTCAGAAGGAAAGTGGAGTGATATAGAATGTCCACTGTACACACAAATGCACATAACTCACAGAAAGGCAAATGAATCTCCACAAGTTCTCTAGAGACCCATCTTATCCTACAAAGGTGTCTGCAGTTAAGACAGGATTGCTCTCAGGAAGTGTCTTAAACACACTCTAAGCACAGAAGCGACTAACAGGAACCTTATCGCTACAGACAGAAATTAGTGCATCTCAACCATCTGTAGCAAAGAACCAGGTTTTCTCTCCCCCAGTTCCTGGCTGTACTCTGCAGATTTAAGAAAACAATACTGTGAACAGGCAGGTGAGATGGCTCAGGAGGTGAAGCTGCCGAGTCTGATGATCTGAGCCAGACCCTGGGACAGACCTGGTAGAAGGCAGGCGAGAACTGAATCCTGCTAGTTTTCTTTGTCCTCCACATATAGGCACCAGGCACACATGTGGTGTGCAAAAATACATCAGGCAAAACACTCATACACACAAGTGTAAAAATACAGCATTCTTAAAGGGAAAGTACATATACTACGCCACCCACACTTCCCCCATAAACCAGCCTCCATATAATGTATGGCTATGAAGACAGTATGGCTGCCCAATTAAAAAGCCCAATTATCCTAGACCTCTCCCTTCATTCTTGATATCCAGCCAGTGACTAAGTAATTGTTCACATCATTATCACGGTCCCCAACTGGCTTCCTTGGCTTCAGTCTTTCCTCCCTAAGAGTGCGTTCCAAAAAAATGAGAAAAGGCAACTTGTATCTATTGCGGGTAGATTAGAAAGATGTAAATTCTTGGCCTCATTTATGTGTAGCCTGAATGTTACAAAGTTTAGCCCAATCACTACATTTCTATTGACATCGGACAGTGCAGTTTTATAATAACTGGAGGAGTACTCTGCAGTTCTGCAGTACAGTGGTCAGTGTGGAGACTCAACAAAGGATTTGCATGTGCCTGTTACTCTCATTCCCACCACGCAGCCTGCATATTCAATTTTCCTTTGTAATTTCAATTAGACATGGTATTCTTCACTTTCCATTGGGAGGGTTCCTGCCCGGTACCAACAGCTGCTAGTCCACTGCATCACAAGAGAGAGGCAGCTTGGCATTTCAGGGTGTGCCACTTTCATTACTAGAGGGTGTGATATACACAGACCCTCACGGGCTACCTCATCAAGGTAGAGAAGAGCACATTCAGCAACAATGCAAGGAATCTTGAAATTGTCCAGTTTATTTACAGAATTACTCATCAGTGTTTTATCAAACAAAGCACTTTATTATTAATTCAAATATCAGCAGAGAGGGATTCAAGTTAGAAAAAAAATTCCCAGATTTCAAAGGTATCATGTTGTGACTTCAGTTTTCTAATTTCGTAAAAAAGAATTCTATCCCTAGTGGGCAGTTATAAAAACAAATGAAATCACATGGGAGTCCAAAATATATGTTAGTAGTTGTCCAACATAACAAAACACCCAGAGCACTGGGTTTTTGAATCTATAGACCATTCTGTCCATTAAGACGGGCAGAGAACACCTATATATCCAAATTATCTCATGGACTAGCCAAAAACAAGTAGCTATTGTAGGGAGAGGATAGAAGTTTCGATTTTCCAAGTACCACTCTTGTATTCTTTCCAGAAAGAGAGATGGGGATGGTTTCACAATTCGAGAAACCGCAAATAATTTTAAAACCGAGACTTAATAGTAACTGCAAACAATAGCATTTAATGGGCAGTTTCTTCTAGTAGTAAGTCCAAGAAACTAAGCAAGATGTTTATACAGTTTTTTTGTTTTTAAGTCTCTAAAGCTTAAGTGGGAGGCACCAGAAGGAGATGAGACTTGGGTGGATGAAGGAAACCAGTGCTCACATGTACCCTGAGGCTATACATTGTACACAGGAAAAGGGGGAGGGATCCAAGGAGGGAGTGGTTGCTCCTGTGCCTGGTCTATTAATTCACATTTTGCTCCCCTCTATTCACATCCTGCGCGGACTCCACCCAAAGCAGCCAAGCGAGAGGGTGGGTGGGACTCACAGCCTAGCAAATAACAGTCCCAGAAATCGAAAACGAAATCGAGTTGGAATTGTGAAAACACTGCTCCACAGACAGAGGGGTGGAGAAGGAGCGCGAGTAGCGAGTAGAGACCCTTCCCTTGGCAGGAGAACTATTCCCTTATCATCCCCGGGGCAACCTCCACTCCCGCGCTAGCTCATCCCTCCTCTCCTACACGTGGAGAGTGAAAGACACACACACGCAGAACATGGCCACTCATCCCCGGAACGTGGGCGGAGAGCACACAAGTATTCCCTGGGGATTTTCAAAGACAGATTTTTTTTTTTTTTTTTTTTTTTCCTGGAGGGGTGGCAACCTGGGAGAGGCGGCGGGAAGGAAAGGAGACTGCCTGCAGAGCCCAGGGCCCAGTGAGAAGCTTGAAGGGAACTAAGCAGAGAGCCAGTTAGGGCCCCAGCTACCTGTTGAATGGACCCGGCCCTGTGCAGAAGAGGGGAGGTGCGAGAGCTTGCCCGGAGGGCGGACGGGTGGTCCCCAAGCAGCCGGATCAGGGCCCATGGGAATCTCAGCCCTGGTGTTTGCGGGGGCCCCACCCCAAGAAGCCTACGCTGCGGGACACAGTGATGCGAGACCCGGGCAGAAACAAGGGATGGCGACCTGCCTGGCCCGCTCCCGCGGTTAGTCACTCACATCTGATACTCGTCTATCGCCTCCACCAGCTGGCCCCAAGAGTCGAAGTCGGCGCCTCTCCTAAGACTGGCGCCCCAGCGCTGCAGCAGACTCCGGGTCACCTCCGACATGGCCGGTCCCCGCCCCGGCCCCCTCCCGCCCCTACCCCAGCAAGGCCGGGCTCTAGGGCGCCATCCTCCCCGGGCTTGGCCCTGACATTAACAGGGCCAGGAGGAACCGCTAAGGCCACCACCGCCACCCGCCGAGGAGCCGCCCAAACCCATTTGCCGCCACAGCCAAACTTTGCAGCTCCAAAGGCGGCCGCCCCGCCGAGGCCACGCCCCCTAAGCCACGCCCCTGTTAGGTTGAGGCCGCCCCAATCCGCCAAGGCTATCGCTACGGCGGCATCCGGCCCTGGCTCGGGGACTCCCCGCGCCACATCCCTTCCTCTCTAGGACCCAGACAGGATCTGGAGAGGTAAGAGCGAGCGAAGGTTAGAAAGGGTAGGCAGACGGAGAGAGCCGGGGGGCTGCCACTGCGCGGCGGAACCCGCCCCTCTGAGACACGCACGGCAGCCTCTGCGGCTGTCATGGTCTCCAGTCACGTGACGCCCGCTCGCCGCTGGCCCCGCTTCCGGCCGCTCTAGCCCAGTTGTCTCGGTGCTACCGGCGCCTTCCTTGTCTCGCTGGAGGACTCGGTCCCGCCTTCCCTTTCCTCCAGCAGGAAGAGTGGCGTACGGACTCTGAAGTCCCCGGTAAGCATGTCAAGAGGTGTGTGAGCCCGTGATCTCCCTCCCCTCGAGTCCCTGCACTCCAGTAGGAGGGTCACCCCCTTCCAGGAGCTCCATTGACCCTCGGATGGTAGTCAGTGGAAGAATCGATGGTATTAACTGCTAGTTCGGCCGACTCTCCTCGCCCGGCGTCTCCTTCGGCTGTTAGAGAGCTTGCTAGACACAGAACAGTGGCTTGGCAGTCATCTGCTCGGCCTTCTGAGGTTGACAGGATCGGTGTGCTACCCTAAGGCCTGATCGCGATCCAGGAGAAGGGTGCGTGGGGTCGCGGCCGGCTGACTCAGTAGCACACCCGGAGGAAGAGGCCGGGCGGTAAACAGGAAGTGGGCGCAGGCAGTGTCTAGACCGCAGGTAGGCTCCGGGGAGCTCCCGAGTTGGGAGGGGGTGTGTCAGCGAGCTCGTTCGAGCAGGTCTGGCAGGTGATGTTCTTTATATGTATTCCGGGTTGTACTTGGGGCTCTGCAGGCTCTTGAGGATGGGTGTGTCGTTCTTCGACCCCACCCTCCGAGTTCTTGAGACCTGAAGAGTGTGTGAAGGATGGAGGAGAGTACAGTCATTAAAAGAAACAGTCGCAGAAATTGTTTTCACAAATTTCCCTAGAGTAGGGTAGGCTCACTGACTGCTGCGTTTGCGCAGGTGTTGAAGATGATTTATATAGACGCTGTTTTGGTGATATGTTCTGAAAGGGCTTGTTAAATGTTTTGAGTCCTAAGTGGATCTGCCTAGGCTTTCACTGAGTATATGATGCATTCTCTGTTCGTTAAATATCTGGTGCTTCCCCAAAACGGTTTGGCCATGAGTAAGTCTAACCTGAGTAGTCCATAATGTTGATATTTCAGAACACTGTACCCCTCCACACACTTTTCCCCCCTAATAAAGGTTGATTGAAAACCTGTGCAATGCCTGTAAATTACATTTACCTTATCAGAATTGCTTCTATATTACTTCTGGAATCTAATGAGATGTTTGAGACTCCGACTTGGAGCCTTCTTGTGTTACTAAATGCATTATCTACCCTGAAACTTTCAGGCAAAACCAAAACAAAACAAAACAAAAAACCATACAGTGCTGCCTTTTTTCTTTTTGCTACAGTTTTTTAAAGTTGACATTTCATTGAGGTAGCTTTTCAGATGTTTTTGTATTCACAGTTTATATTTTATATAAAAATGTTCTTAGTAGTTTTATACCCAGTCAATTTATTACAGAACACAAGGTCCTTCGGTGCCAGCAATATGTGGAAAATAAAATGAATATGAAACTTATTTATTTCAAGTAGACTTAGTGTTAATGGGGGGATCCATTTGACTGTGTTAAGGAAATGAGACTCATCTGGTCCTGTACCTTCCTGTTTGCAGCTATCCAACCAAAGTATCAGCTTTGCTTCTCAGAAGTGTAGTCTGGAGCCCTGCACAGACAGCTTCTCAGGTTCTCCCTGAGACCCCCAGGTGAGAACACATTGTAGCAAGATCACTTATCTCCAGGGGATTTTTGTTTAATGCATTTTAAAGTTAACACTGTTCTTCTGTATCTTATCACTGAAATTATTATGAACAAAATTCTCAATTTTCTTATACAGGCGTAATCGAAGTATCAATTTAAGATAAAATTCATTTGTAGTGTATTATTTTTATATATGTACATTTTGTGTATAATAGCTTATGCATAAGTGTATATATCTTATAAAAATAGTCAGTTTTTACATGTCTTTTTCCTACTTAATTTTTCAGTTTTTATGTCTCTTCTGCCTGTAGAGCACATCTCGAGAAAATGACCCATTGGTTTCATAGGAACCCATTAAAAGCCACAGCTCCCGTGTCTTTTAACTACTATGGCATGATCACTGGTCCCCTTGCCTCAAAGATTTGCAAGTAAGTGTTACTGCAGCTTAAGCAGTGTTAGTTGGACAGTGATTCAAGGTACTTTATAAGTTCTGTGGTCAATACAGAAATGTGTGACACATTCCTAACATTAAACTCATGATAAATTTCTATTTTATCATTAACGGATGAAGATTAAATCATGGAATATTTAAGGTTTTGTAGTCATCAAGGCTACATCCTTAATTTTAGATCGGTAAATGAGTCCCAGAAGGGCTAAATCAGTAACAAAGTTAAACTATATATTTCAACAAAGCCATAAGGTAGGATGTGAGTATTGTTAATGGGCTAGACAGTAAATTATTTATGTTCCGAGAAGGAAGAGTTTGCTATGATTTAAAATGCCTTCAAAGTGGTGGTATAGGAGAAAGGACTTGAGCTGAGGTTCACATAAATTGTTTAACTGACATCAGGAGTTGGCAAACTCTGCCCACTGTGTTAGACCCCCTGCTTCTTTTGTTTCTGGTGTGTGTGTGTGTGTGTGTGTGTGTGTGTGTGTGTGTGCACTCCTGCCCGCTCGTACTCATGCTAGTGCAATCACCCAAAGCTCAACATGCCCAAAGTTAAGTTCATCTTAAAATTATACAAATTGAGAAAAGCATGCCTTAGAAATGTGTAATTAAGGCACAGGTGTGAGAACTGAATTCAGATTCCTAACATCCACATAAAAAATGGACAAGATAGCACACCTCCGAACCCCAGCACTGGGGCACAAGATGTTTGTGGGGACAAGCAGATCCTAGAGCTCTCTGGCCAGCAAGTTCAGCCAAAATAGAAAGTTCTGGGTTCAGTGAGAGATACAGATATCCGACCTCTGGCTTCCACACATGCCCAGGTATGAATATTTGCACATGTATAAACATATACACACTAACATGTATTTAGAATGAGAAGACTTGCAAACAATTTTGAAAACATTCGGAGAATATATTATATACTCTGCATTCTGTGTATTTACAATTTAAATTTAGTCTTCAGCAGCTTAAACCTATTTTAAATGTCTTAAGTTAATGTCCATTGAATGTGATTTCTGGAACTCTCACAGCCTCCTGGATTAGATGTAGATGCAGATTAGAGGTGCTATAGATCTAGGAGAGGAAGTCATTGAAGATGTGAGAATAGAGATCTCAAAAGAAAACCAAAGGCCAAAGACTGGTATTTTTATATGTGGGAGAGAACTGGGGACATAGAGAAGAAATGTTGAATGGGGAGGAACATCTCAAAACTGTAGTGCTCACTGTGACCATGGTATTGCAAGAAGGAAAGATGGATATAAGACATTGTGTTACAAAGAAGAATGGCATGCAGGGGACAACTTAGGTATTTTAACCAAATGGTCATACGATTTTACATTTTCTGGATGTATATATATTCATAGACTATGTCAGATGCTTTGTGTGTAGTGCCAAATTTAGAAATTCAAAGGCTATTAAAATCATACACAAGTACATTAAATTGCTGTTTTCCCCAAAACTCTTGGCTAAAGAATGAAGAATGAGCTGGGTGGTAGCCCACGCCTTTAATTCCAGCATTCAGGAATTAGGCAGGCGGATCTCTGTGAATACAATGCTGGCTGGTCCACACCAGTAGGTCCAGGTTAGCCAAGGTTACGCACGAAAAACAAAACAGAAAAACAAATTACAAAAAAAAGGCATGAAGAATGAATTTTAAATACACTCAGTTGTTGTTTGTGTTACTGGAGACAGGGTCTCAGGTAGCCTGAGCTGATTCAAACTTGCCTTGGCTCTGTAGCTAAGAATCCCTCTTCCACCTCCTGAGAACTGCACTTACAGCTTTGTGTTGCCATGCCTGGTTGATAGTCTTGTTTTTAAAACTTGCTGTATATTTTTATTGTATAATTGGGTGTGGTGATATATTGTGTACTCTAAAAAACTTACCTGAGGATCAGAGGACAGAGCTAGCTACTAGATTACACATGGAGGTCAGACAGTGGTGGCACACACCTTTAATCCCAGGAAGTAATATGACAGGGCAGAGAAAAGTATATAAGGCGTGAGGAAACAGGAAATCACTCTCTTGAGGCTGAGCATTTTGTAGAGGTAAGAACTAGTGGCTGGCTGTTCTGCTTCTCTGATCTTTCAGCTGGCTCTGGGTTTTTTTATTAAAAGACCATGAAAGATTTGAACAACAGTTGGGCATATGCATTGCCCCTTTAATTAGACTGAGTTTATTTTTTATATAACTTTTGAAGTGATTGTTGTTAGAAACTTCATTTATTTCTAACATTGGCCCTAATTAAATTTATTCCTTGGAATTGGTACATGGTAAAGAAGCTAGCAGGGGGTCTGTATGTGTTGTTTTAAAGCTTTTAAGTTGTTGCCTCTGAGCTACTTTTACATAGTCTTTGACACACAACTTACTTCACTTTACTGTCTGTTGATGCAAGTGATTTGAGATCATCCAGGACTCGGCTCCTTGAATTGTTCACTGATTTGAGCTGTAATCCGGAAATGATGAAGAATGCAGCAGACTTATATTTCTCACTTTTACAAGGTTAGTTACTTTTGTAAAGGTAAATGTTTTTAAAAACCAGCTATGTGGTAGTGTACATTTAACTTTTCAGATACAGATAGTTTTATCTTCCAGGCTATATTTGGAATGATTGGGTCTCAGAATGTGACTTTGTAAATGGTGGTACATAGTCTTTCTAATAGTCTGAAATTTGGACATTTATATATATATATATATATATATATATATATATATATATATATATATAACATTCTAATATTAGGAGACTATGTAAAATGTGGAAAGGAGAAAAGTATCAGAAGTTTCATTCAGACACCTGAAAAAGTAATTGTATGAATAAAAAAAACCACAAACTTTTTGGTGGGGGAGGGGGGTTTAAGACAGCATTTTTCTGTATAGCCCAGGCTGTCCTGGAACTAGCTTTGTAGACCAGGCTGGCCTTGAACTCACAAAGATGCACCTGCCTGTCTTCCTAGTGCTGGGATTAAAGGCATGCACCACCATTCTCAGCTAGAACAAATAATATTTGTTCTAAAATTAAAATATGTTGCATCTTTTTATAGGTTTCATAAATTCACCAGGTGACTCTACCCAAGAAAGCAAATTACGATATGTTCAGAGTTTCAAGTGGACTGATACATTGCAAGGACATGTTCCGAGGTGAGCCATGCTAATGAGGCCCTAAATAAATCCAAGTCTGCTTTTAACTGGCCAGTGTATTTGAAGAAGAAAAACAGATAAGCAATTTCATTTGTTAGGAAATTAATTAAAACACTGACTTAAACTAAGGTGTATGCTATTAAGTTTGAAATAATGTGTTTCTACCTGACAAAATCTATTTTTTGTGAAACATAAATATTAACTTTAAACACCTGGGCCTGTTTAATAATGCCCAACTTGCAGTTCAAAATGGGCTTTATTTTTTTCTCCTCCTTTCTAGTTGTGTTTCTTACAATGTCCCTTTACAACTTTCTCACTACTCAACTTAATAATAGATCATGGTGCTGGTAACCTTCACTTTTTAAAATTGCAATTGGATTGTTAAAATGGCCGTAGATCTTCATTTAATAAAAAATTAAAAGGGAGCCAGCAAAATGGCTCATTGTATAAAAGTGCTTGCTGCCAAGCCTAACAATCTGAGTTCAATTCCCAGAACCTACATAAAGTAGAAGGAGAGAGCCAACTCCCATAATTTGCCTTTTGACTACCACACATGCCTTGCGGCACCTGTGTATCCACAAACACAAATAAGTAAATAGATAAATAAAAAGATAAAGTAAAACTAGGAAGGCTGTAGCCAGGTACTTTTCTGCATCCTGCTCAGGCCCGCAGCAGCTTACAAAATAATCACTCAGAGGCTTATATTAATTATAAATGCTTGGCCAATGGCTCAGGCTTATTACTAACTAGCTCTTTTAAATTAACCCATTTCTATTAATCTGTGTATTGCCACATGGCCTGGTGCCTATCGGTAATGCTCTGGCTCTTACTCCTTCAGCAGCTGCTGTCATTTCTCCGACTCCATCCTTCTTTCTCCCTATATTCAGTTTGACTTTCCTGTCTGGCTGTATTCTGCCCTGCCATAGGCCAAAGAAGCTTTATTATTAACCAATGATAGCAACATATTCACTGCATACAGAAAGACCATCCACAGCAGAAAGGATGTTAAAAATCCCAGAGTGGTGTTAAAATAGAAAGAATGGATGTTGGGTTCATAGATGCTGAGACACAATACAGGTTTTCTATGAAGTGAACCTCTACTTTAACTAGATTTTGATGTAATGATAATAGGGTACTGTGAAGAACAAAACAAGAAAATGTAGGCGTGATGAATGACGTAATGCCAGGCCTCTATAGAATTAAGACATTCACTATGTGTTACTTCCTTCCTTCCTTGGACATGTTATGTGGATTTTAGTAGTCTTGACTACCAAAGTTTTCCAAGACTTTTTCTGGGTTGTTTTGTGTGTGTGTGTGTGTGTGTGTGTGTGTGTGTGTGTGTGTGTGTAAAATCACTGTTTTTCATCTAGAATTAGGGATTTGTTGTTGTGAAGACTAATTTTTACATTTATTTATTTGTATTTTATGTATATTAGTTTTGCCTGCATGTATGTCTGTGTAAGGGTGTCAGATTCCCTGGAACAGGAGTTACAGACATTTTGAGCTGCCATGTGGATGCTGGGAATTGAACCCAGGTCCTCTGGAAGAGCAGCAAGTGCTCTTAACCACTGAGCCATCTCTCCAGCCCCATGAAGTCTATTTTTTAAGGATCAAGCCTTCATCATTATTACAATGGAAAGTTTGACAGGCCATAAAACAGCTTGAATTACATAAATTCAGCACTTTTCCCATATTATTCCCAATATTGGTTCCATGTTCCTGGGTGGTGGTTGTTATTATTGGTTGGTTGGGTTTTTTTGTTTTGTTTTGCTTTTTCAGCATTTCACGAGATAAATAGTGAGGAATTATATGATTAAGCTAAGCATGGTGGCACATGCTGATAAACCAAGCATGAGGGAAGCTGAGGCAGGAGGATCATGATCTTGAAACCAACCTGGGTGATAGAACAAGGCCTTGTCTCAAAAAAGAAATAAAATACAAAACAAAAAAAAAATTATGTGATGTAACCTTAAGCACTACCCAGTATTCCGTACATATGAAACTGTGTTTGATTGCTTCATACTTAGAAATTGTGCTACATGTGTATTTGTGCCAAGACATTCTCTGCAGTTCAGGCTGCTCTCAGATTTATCATGAAGCTCAGGCTGGCTTGGAACTCATGGCAGTCCTCCTTCCTGTCATAGGCCCTGGAGTGCTGGCATTACAGGGGTGAGCAACCACACCCAGTTGAAAAATAAGTTTTGGGCTTTTTTTTTTTTTTTTTTTTTTTTTTGAGACAGGGTTTTTCTCTGTAGTTTTAGAGCCTCTCCTAGAACTCACTCTGTAGGCCAGGCTGGCCTTGAACTCACAGAGATCTGTCTGCCTCTATCTCCCGAGTGCTGGGATTAAAGGCATGTACCATCACTGCCCAGCTGTTTCCTGTTTCTAGAAGGCATTGGTCTGTTTCCTCTTACTGCAGTGGTAGTTCTCAGTTTTCCATTTGTTCAGGAAGTGCTCTTGGAGTGTGGGCAGTAGTACTCTTGGAGAGTGTGTAGTAGTACTCTTGGAGAGTGTGCAGTAGTACTCTTGGAGTGTGGGCAGTAGTACTCTTGTAGAGTGTGTAGTAGTACTCTTGGAGTGTGGGCAGTAATACTCTTGGAGTGTGGGCAGTTACTTTTTGAGTAACTAATGACTATGACTTGTCTTTGTCTACCTCGTGTTCCTTTTTTTTATAATTGATTTGTTTACTTTATGTATATGAGTGCTCTATCTGCATGTACAACTTTATGCCAGAAGAGGGCATAAAATCCCACTATAGATGGTTGTGAGCCACCATGTGGTTGCTGGGAATTGAACTAAGGACCCCTGGAAGAGCAGCCAGTGCTCTTAACTGCTGAGCCATCTCTCTAGCCCCGAAAAATCAACTTTTAATAGTACATGGTCATATTACTATTTAGACTGTGCTATTAAATTGAGTGTTCTAAAACAAGATTGTAGCTTGGTAGTAGAATACTTGTCTAGTATGTGTAAGGCCCTGGAATTGATCCTCAGAAACACACACACACACACACTCACGTACACACATGCACGCCAGAAAAGATAGTTATTTATATGACATCATATGAATTGGCCAAACTGGGGCTGGCGAGCTGGTGTATTGAGTAAGGTGCTTACTGCAAGCCTGCTGACCTGACTTTATTCCCCAAGACCCACATGGTAGGAAAGAACCAGTTCCTGCAAGTTGTCCTCTGATGTCCACACATGCTCCATGGCATGGACACACACGCACTAAATAAAGTGTATCTGAAGTTTTTGTTTGTTTGTTTGTGTTTTAAATACACAGTTTTGGTTTCCATCCTAAGCTTTCTGACTTTTTAAGGAGGAGTCTCAGAAATATATAGTTTTAAAGTTATTCTATGTAGCTTTGGGTACTACTTTTTCATGATTATTATTGTGGAATACATAGTTCATACTTGAGCTGGTTAATTTTTTTGTCAACTTAATGTAAACTAAGGCCATCTGGGAAGGGGGAACTCATCTGAAAATATGCTTTGGTCAGACTGGCCTATGAGGCATTTTCTTGATGAATGATTCATGTGAGGAGGGGCCAGCCCACTCTGGGCGTTGCCACCCCTGGGCAGGTCATCTTGGATTGTGTAAAAAAGAAACTGAGAAAGCTTTGGGGAGCAAACCAGTACACCGTGTTCCACCATGGCCTTTGCTTCATTTCTGCCTCCAGCTTCCTGCCCTGAGTGTCTCTTCTGATGTCATGTTGGACTGTAAGCTGAAAGCTGAACTAAACCCTTTCTTTCTCCAAGTTAGGTGTGTGTATGCATATGTGCGTGTATGTGTGTGATTTCTATCTTGGCAAATAGAAAGCAAACTAGGAAATTCTGGATCACTGTATTTAGATTGTTAATTACCTGTATCTATGTGTGTTAGTTCTATCTTTTTGTTTGTTTGTTTTGTTGTTGTTGTTTGAGACAGACTGTCACTGTGTAGCCCTGGCTGTCCTGGAACTCACTCTGTAGACCAGGCTGGCCTCAAACTCACAGTGATCCACCTGCCTCTGCCTCCCAAGTGCTAGGATTAAAGGCCCAGCTGTATCTTCATAATTTTTTAAAATTACTGCACTTAATGTATTTATTATTTATGTGTGTGGTCATGTGTACATGTGTGTGCCTGCATATGTGGAGATTAGAGAACAACATGCAGGAATCAGTGCTCTTCAACCGTGTGGGTCCCAGGGATTGAACTCAGCCCATCACACTTGGTCGCAAGAGGCTTTACCTGCTAAGCCAAGCAAGCTTTGTACAGCAATGTCTTCATAATTTACAGAACTTAATGACTTAATTTTTAATTCCAGTGCCCAGCAGGATGCTGTTTTTGAATTGATTTCCATGGGATTTAACGTAGCATTGTGGTATACCAAATATGCTTCAAGATTGGCGGGAAAAGAAAAGTAAGTTAGAAAGCAGAAGTTTGTGTGTGTGTGTGTGTGTGTGTGTGTGTGTGTGTGTGTGTGTGTGTATTGTTTTTTAAACATATTGAATTTAAGTCTAGGCTATTTTCTAAAATGTTTCACTTGAAGTAAGTATAGGAGTCATTGTTCATACTTACGTTCTGCAGTTATGCAGCTTAATCTTTGTTTTGTAAATTTCTATTTATTGCTCTTGGGGTGGGAGAGGGGCACACAAGCCAGGGTGCATGAGGAGGTCAGAGGTCAGTTTGTGGAATAGGTTCTCTCCTTCCACCTTTACATGGCTTCCAGAGATTGATTCCAGGTTGCCAGCTTGTGCAGCAAGCCGTCTCACCCGCTCTGTACTCTAGTTTCAAAAGGAAAAGGTTCTCATTACCTTGTTACAATGGTAGATTTAAGTGAGGCCCCAAACTAAGAAGTCATTAAAAATGTGCCAATTGGACTACATTTAAAGTAGTATAAACAAAGATTTAAAACAGTGACAGAATTGGTCAACAAAACTGCAACTCATTGTAAGTTGTCCGTTTTTTAATGTATAATCTAAAGATCAACAAATGCCATCAAGTCTGTTGAAAATAAAGGATGTGAATAGGCACTTCATAGAAAAGGAGGTACAGAAAGCTTGTAAGCATACAAAAAGATGTTTAGAAGACTCAAGAATTGCGCGAAGCCGGTGAGGAAGCTTAGTGGGTCAAGGTGCTTGCCACCCAGTGACGTAAGCCTGAGCTAGACCCAGAACCCACGAAACGAGGGAGGGAGAGAACCGAACCCACAGACTTGTCCTGTGACCTCCCCTCATGCACCTGTGTACACAGAGAAAGTAACATTTTTTAAGAATTGTAAAATTAAATGAGACAGCTTTTGTAGTGACTAACGTGGATACAGCATTAGGAAACTGGCACATCACTTGGGATTCATCCATACATAATAATCTGCAGCCATTTAAACATGAGTCATGGTTGCCGAAGTAAAATGATTCAAATGAACAGAGTAGTGTGTGTAGCTACCGTGGTGTGTTAAGTTCATAATATTTTGTATTTGTTTATGGCAGAACCATCTGGAAAGAAATAAGACTGTTTAGCATTTATTTACTTCTAGGCAAGGTCTCTGTTCGCTTGCAGAGTCTTGAAATATATTTCATGTGCATTTTTAATTGTTTTTGGTGTCAAATTAGATTGTTTTCTTTTTAAGGAAGAAAACTAATAATAAGAAACACAAATAGCTAATTTAGTTTTCTGATGTTTTTAAAGTGTGGGTGTGGGTGTGTGCACATGCACGTGGAGGCCAGAGGCATTGTCACCCTGGAGCTGGAGTCACAGGCAGTTGTGAGCTGCCTGACATGGGTGCTGGGCGCTGACCTGAGTCTTCTGCAAGAGCAGCAGGAGCTCTTAGCCACTGAGCCATTTCCCGAGCCGTGGTGTCCTGATGTATGTTAGCTATTGTACCAGAAATAAGACTCATCCTCTGACTAACATAACCATTGTCTTAAAGCATAACAGAAGATGAAGCAAAAGACGTCCATCGAAGCCTAAAAATTGCAGCTGGGATTTTTAAACATTTAAAGGTATAATGGGGGGGGCGGGGGGGGCACATTAATTCTTGGACTGTATGGTGGGATCTCCGGTAAATGTGGGGAGTTGGTTCAAGAACAGACTGCCCTTCCACATCTCCACACCAAAGTCTAGATTCCCAAGTGACTTGGGCTCTGTATGTAAGCCGTGCACATTCCTGTGCTCTGTAAATCATCTCTTGTCTACCAGCACGGTGTAGTTCGATGTGAGTACTCGTCCTACCGTATAGTCTAGGGAATGGTTGACAAGGAAACTGTACAGACTCGGCACAGATGCAGCCTCGGTGGCTGAGCGCCCATGTGGAGTGCTCAGGTCTGAGCCAACTGTGCACGTTGTACATTAACCACCTTATTGGTGAACTATAGCCAGTTGCTGTGTTAATCGCTCCATTTTTACCTTAAAGTTGGTGAGTCATAACTAGAAGTTTTAAGTTATAATATTCTGCTTGCTTTTCTGTCTCTTACCCTGAGTGAAAACAAAGCAGGTGAACTAACGTCTGTGCTGTTGTGTATTGCTCTCTGCTGTGGCCGGGAGCAGTCACAGTTCCTCAGCACTGACTCTGAGGCTGGCTCTCTTCTGTGGCCAGGAGCAGTCACAGTTCCTCAGCACTGACTCTGAGGCTGCCTTCTGGGTCTCACTGGCCAGCCGATCACTGCAATCTAATAATGTCAGATAACCTGAAGATAGGATGGGAACTCTGAGGAAAAATCGTGTCTTCCTCTGAGACTGCCCTTCTGCTTCCTTCTAATTGAAACTGCTGCTTACTAAGGGCCCCTTGGAGGCAGCTTTAAGGTGTTTTGCATCCTGAATTAGATGTAGAATTTGTAGTATTTTCTTTTCATCATTAGTTCTTACTGTGAATGAACAATTCACAGTACAAAAGAGAATTTTGGGTACTGTTGCAGTGACTGCTTTCTAAGATGAAAGTGTGCTTTGCATTATATTACATTGGCAAATCTATCCATAAACTAAATTTTGCTGTTGGATTTTTTTGTAAAAGTTGACGTTGAATACACAACACCTCACCTGTGAGCTTGTAACCACTGCCTGGTCTGTTCCCTTAGGTTCCCAGTGAGTCTCTAAGTTGAATGTCCCGTAAGTCGTGTCTTCAGCTCAGACCGTAGTGTTAACACGAGATTGACATGTTTGTTTTCTGTTCTTTCTCTGTAGGAAAGTCATATACCCAAACTTCTTACACAAGCAGAAAAGGGACAGGACTTAGAGGCTCGGCTCATAGATGCTTACATCATCCAGTGCCAGGCTGAGGCTCAAGAAGGTATCTAAATACTTGAAGGTGTTTTGTCTTTAAGAATGTTTATGTTGGCTTTTGATTCTTTTAGAAAATACCAGAATTAGCCTTATTATGTTTCAGGTTTGAAGAATTGATTATGAGGGTCATTTTACCTTTAACATTTCCTTTGCTGTTCAGAGAGCTCCTTCCAGCTAATGTTCCTTTAAAGAGGATTTTGATTTCATGCCTTTAGACAACATTAATGTTAATCTTTGGGTTTTCTTTTTAAGATTAATTTTTAGGTGTGTGTGTGTGTGTGTGTGTCAGAGACAGAGACAGAGAGAGTTTGGTAGGGTTATGTGTGCAGGTGCCCTTGGAGGTTCCAGAAGAGGGTGCCAAATCCCCTGAAGCTGGAGTTACAGGTGGTTGTGATCCGCCCAAAATGCATGTTGGGAACTGAACTGGGTTCTTCTGAGAAAGCACTATACTCTCTTAACTATGAGCTATCACTCCAGCCGCAAACATTAACTCTTTACTGATCTTCCTCCTGTGGTGTGCTTATTATTTTTCTTCTTCCACTCAGTAACTTACCTTGAAGTCTTCATCTGTCAGTTGCAGAAAACAGTAAAGTAACTCCTATAAACTTTTTGTCTGTATTTCAAAATTGAGTGCTTTCAAAGTCTTTTTCTTCTTTATGTTATTGCTATTCTATAGTAATTCTCTGTTATTGACTAATAGTTGGCTAATAGTGATTTAAAGATACTGGATCAGAAACACAAAATCAGTATTTTCTTTTTGTGTTTATATTTTCTATAAATTTTTACACTAAAATGTATTAAAAAAAACAAAACCTAAAAATCTGAAAGAAGACTATCAGGCTATCTTTTGCTGTTATGACTGAATGTCCCATAAATGGATGTGAACTTAGAGATTGTATTTATTGTGTTTCGGTTATAGTAACAATTGCCCGAGCAATTGAGTTGAAGCATGCTCCAGGACTGATCGCTGCACTTGCCTATGAAACGGCCAGCTTCTACCAGAAAGCAGGTAAGCTCATTGGTTTGTTACATTCACGGTCCTTAGATTTTTCATGTTCATTTGATTTTTGCTGAAAAGGGAAGAAAGCAAGATTCTCATATTTTCCATTATAATACTAGAATAAAATCTTTGGGTTTTTGACCTTGTTTAAAATAAGAGGCCAGGCATGGTCACACAGGTACTCCAGAGGCTCAAGGCCTGTCTGGACTACAGAGTAAGATCAAGGCTAGTCTGGGCAATTTGTCTCAAAAACAGGGAGATAGCTCTGTGGGTAAAGTGTGCCATACAAGCGTTAGGACCTAAGTTTGATCTGTAGAATGTAAAAAATCCAGGCGTGATGACATGTGCTTGGGATCTTAGAGCCAGGGAGTAGGAGTGGAGGGGGATCCCTGTGGCTTGCTAACCAGCCAGCCTCGCTCAATCAGTAAGTTCCAGGTAAAAGTGAAGAGACCTGGTCTCAGCAGATAGGGAAAATATCCTCCACATATACACACACACACACACCCCTCTACACATACACTCCTCTCAGACACAGATATGCACGTATACGTATACGTGTTAATTAATTAATATGTTACAAGTTAATGTGTGAGAAGCTGGGGATATAGCTAGTAGAAGAGCACTTGAGTCAGCCCCAGTGTCTCACAGCTGATGTATTGCACGGCTTCTAATGGGAAAGATAGTGTTGTGCTTCCCACCGGTTATATCCGGTTATATGCAGCCTTTGCTCTTCTTAGTCTTTATAACAGTCTTATTTATGTATTTAGTCAGTTAGTTTGTTTTTAAGACTGAGTCCTTCTGTGTTGCCCTAGCTGTCCCAGAACTCACTATGTAGACCAGACTGGCCACAAACTCAAGAGCCCCACCTGCCTTCCAAGTGCTGAGACTAAAGTCATGCCCAGATCTTTATAACCGTTTTATAATTGCTATCCTTATTTAGCTAAGAATAGGAATAGTGTTACATATTACATAGAACAGGGAAGTGTTACATGACCACCAATCACTTGGGTGCTAGCATGTGGAAGGTGGGACCACCAATCACTTGGGTGCTAGCATGTAGAAGGTGGGACCACCAATCACTTGAGTGCTAGCATGTGGAAGGTGGGACCCACAACTTGGTGCCTGTGATCTAGGAAACATACTTAGCTTTCTGTTTGGAGGATCGTTACTATTTCAGTTGCTGAGTAGATAAGAGTAAACTCATAGTCTAGGGAAGGAGATGAACTTGGAGTCAGATCATGATATAAGATACAACATCAGTGATGTAAGAAACTGAACAGTGTGGGCATGCTAGAGAATGCTTGCGAGAGGAAAGCGGATTTTTAGTCTCATTTCAAAACAGTGAATTTGACTGGATTGTAATTTTGAAAGAAAATTCCCACCTCATGTACGGGCTTGCTGTGTGAAGGGATCGGCAGGCTCAGTGGTTAAGAAGAAGTTGTTATAGGCTTTGGAGGAAATGAAGAAAGGTTTGCCAGTGATAATGAAGTTGAAAATAAAGAAAACAAAAGTCTATTTAGGAAGTATTTGGATTGTGTGAGCACGTGTGGGTATGTGAGTGAGTGAATGTGTATTTTTAATGCACGGTTCAGTACTGATTGAATGGACATTATGAGTTGTTCGTGGTAGGCAAATAGAGTACTGTCTGCATGGCTATATTACATACAGTTTTGAAGCTATGATAGAAATGCTTGCTTTGAAATCCTTTGTCCTATCTTTTTTTTGTCATTAACTTAAAGCCACATTAACCATCAAATTGAAGAAGTACTTACTATGTTGTTCAAATATGTAATTATGAGGAAATAAACCATGTTAAGTATTCAGGGTTTTTTTTTCATAATGTATGAAAGCTAGAAGGTAGACTAGATGGCATTATGTTTTTAGCACCAGAACACAGGAACTAAGAAATGTACCAGTGAAAGTGGGTGAAATGATATTTTGCTTTTTAAAATGTAACTTTAGATCATACTTTATCCAGTTTGGAGCCTGCATACTCCGCTAAATGGAGGAAATACCTGCACTTGAAGATGTGCTTCTACACGGCCTATGTGAGTACCAGCAGCCTACAGACGGGGAGGTTACTCTCCGGCCCTTGACTGCCAGGCCTCTCGTCTCACCACTCATCATTAGCAGCAAGCAGGGACAGGCAGCTCTCCGGAAGTGTTCACTGGCCGGAGTGAGTGGAAGGAGAGGATAGAGAATTGGAGACCTAGAGTTGCTGCATGGTCCCAAAGCGTATTTTCAGGCTGGACACATAATGAGAATTCTCCAGTTGTGTTATCCTGTCCATTGAGAAGGGTATCCTCAGATTCTAATCTTAATGGCTTGGGAAGATGGAGGCTGTGAGCAAGTGTAAAGGACTGCGTTCAGATCCCCAGAAGCCATGTTAAGCTGGATGCAGTAGTGCACATCTGTAATGCCACCCCCCTACAGTGAGACAGAAAAAATACCAGCAGCTGGCCTTGCATGCCTCACATCAAGTAACAGAACACCCTGCCTCAAACAGCGGAAGGCCGGGACTGAAGCCAAGGTTGGCCTCTGGCCACCTGCCTCACTTACATCTCTATACACACAGTGATTTTGTTGTTGCTGTTTTAATTTTAATCCTGAGGCATACCACGCAGTGTATATGACCTAGGTGAAAACCACCAGTGTGCATCATTTTAGAAGTTCTTTACCAGTTGGTTAAACCACCAAACTTAAGATTGTTATCATGTGAGAGGCAGTCAAAACCTTTTTCCGAGTTAAGTAATTGTCTATCCCTTACATGCCATAATGCTTTCCAACATACTACTGCTCAGCACCAAGTGTCTGTTTCAACAGATTTTAATGAGCAGACTTTCAGGCTGATGCATTTTTCTTAAAACCTATGATCCTTCCTGGGTGTGGTGAAACATACCTGTAATCCTAGTGTTTGAAGCTGAGGCTGGAGGATCCTGAACCCAACCTGAACTAAAGAAGACCTTGGTTGGTGGGAGGAGGGGACATGGACAGGGAAGGGGACACATGGGATGGGACAAGCAGCAGACCCTCTACTCTTTCATCTCAGGAGGCTAGCCTCTCCCTTTACCTATGCGTAACGAAGAACTGACTCCTTTATTACCGCTGTCCTCTTTGTATAACAAGTCTCAGCTAGCTGGTTTTGCTCTTGGGACATAGTGACAAGTCTGCTTTGCCTCAGGGCTGGACCTAACTGTACCTTTGATTTGGGCAGAGACGGAGGGAAGCCCACCTCAAGTAAAGGATTGCACTGTAGTCCACACAGTGACTGACAGTGTTTGTCTGACATGTAACTTCAAGGACAGAATATATGAAAATGTGTTTCTTTTACCAGGCATATTGTTACCATGGCCAGACTCTGTTGGCTAGTGATAAATGTGGAGAAGCAATCAGGGCTCTCCAAGAAGCAGAAAAACGTAAGTTTTGCTTTCAGAATTTTAACTCCCTTTTTAAAAAAAACCCTTTCATCCTAAAGGGAATGAGTAGATTCTGGCTGAGTTCATAAAAGGAAATAGGCAAGATGGTTGGAGAACAGAAAAAAAAAAATTCTCCTCCTCGAGCCTGTAGAAGATGCAGCCTCCCGCCAGCACTGTCCCTGTGCTGCGCGAATGGCAGGTGACAGACTCACAGCCTTGGAGCACGCACAGCAGGGCGCAGCTGTTCTGAGACCGCTGTCCTTTCTGCAGTGTACGCGGAGGCCGAAGCCCTGTGCAAAGAGTACGGGGAAACCAAGGGACCGGGACCCACAGCCAAGCCCTCGGGTCACCTGTTCTTTCGGAAGCTTGGAAGCCTTGTGAAGAACACCCTGGACAAATGTCAGCGAGAAAACGGGTTCATGTGAGTCGCTCACTCCTTGATACTAATACCGCAGGGATTGTAATTGTTAAAATAGTAACCTTTTAGTAACGGCTTTATCTCCAGTATCAAGGGAGTTGTCTTAAATTGCATTTAAATTTAATATTTTCTTTTTAAATCGGTGATAAAGTTGTTTGTAAGGCTTTTTAGTCTATATATGGTAGTATCATAAAAAACAGGTTTAAAATCTAAACGTGAATTGTTAACGTAAGTTTATTTCATCAGGATACTCCTATAAAGACTTCATTTTCTCTTAACTTTGTTTCCATATGCTACTTCGATGTGGGGTGTGTGTGTGTGTGTGTATGTGTGTGTGTGTGTGTGTGTGTGTGTGTGTATGTGTGTGTGAGAGAGAGAGAGAGAGAGAGAGAGAGAGAGAGAGAGAGAGAGATCAGCTTCTTTGCATATTTGTCTCACTCTGGTTTGAGCTAACTATAAAGTAAGAAATTTTAATTTTCTCATAATTCTTTCTGCTCCCTTTGGGCAGCAAGACCAAGGCTGTTAGTAAGTTAGTGTACAAACTGTAGTTCGGTGCCTTCCTAAGCTGGGCCAATCACTCTTGCCCCTGCCTACCTTTTTATATACTTCCTGTGATATTCAGCGTTTGCTCACTGAACTTTTCACTCGTCTGTTTTTATCACTTCCCTTGAAAATGGACTGCACCCCCAAATGCCGGCCCACCGCCCCACTTTGCCTTCTTTCTGCCCTTGGAAGCCTCTGTTGCATTGATCTGTAACTGATGGGGCTTCCTGACTTTCTCATCCGGCCATCTGGGACTGTGCCCCCAGGGCAGAGAACTGTCAGACTCACTGTAGCCTTGAACATATTAGGTGCTCCAGTAGTTGTGGAATAAATGAATAAACCACTCTTTAAACTGCTTCTTGCAGTTACTTTCAAAAAATCCCAACAGAAGCCCCACAGCTGGAACTCAAAGCAAACTACGGGCTGGTGGAGCCTGTGCCTTTCGAATTTCCTCCTCTGAGTGCTCACTGGACGCCGGAAGCGCTGGCCGCATTTGATCTCACCAAGAGACCCAAGGATGACAGTGTATGTGAACAACAGGGCTTTTCCTCCAGTCACAGACGTTTAAGATGTTTAGAGCTAGTTTGCCATGTCCGTCTACTCGAGCAGGTCTATGTATTTATCTAAATGCTCAGTCAGCTCACGGCGGTGCTGCTTCCACTCGGTTGTAGATTGCTCTCAGAAGTAGCCCTGCGCCTTCAGTGACTTCTAGATTCCTGTGTAATTTACTGACATTGTTGCAGCACATTATCTCATTTTCACAGCTTGTCAGGGGGGAAGGTCATCCGTGTTGATGTTGCTGTAGCGATGCCCTCTTCTGACCCTGGGTATTTGAAGATTCAGTTTAACTTCAGCACTCCATTAGTCATCCAGGAGTGAAGTAGAATGCTTTTACATTCGTTTATGCCTAAGCAGCCCTTGGTGCTCTGAGTCAGGTGGTAGCTCACAGGGAAAGTTTTATGTGTAATTACCAAAAGACTAGGGATCTGTGACCGAAGGAGTGGGGACTGTTTTACAACCAAAATCCTCCCTTGAAATTGCATCTTTTTATAGTTTCCTCCCCACACAAGTACTCCTTAAAATAATCCTTTTTTCTTCCTATTGAGCCTCTAAGACAGTACCTTCAAAGATAGCTTATATTGTCATAAATGATCCTCAACACTCCAGGGTTCCCTTCCCAAGTTTTTCCTTCCTCAGAATCGTAGAGGAGGAGTACCTGCTGGACTTGGGTACAGCAGTCTAGGTTTGCATCCACTGGGGTGTTGCCTCTGGGCAGCATTGGAAAGTGCATCTTCTGGAATAGTGTGGGTAGCCTCAGTGCTGTCCTTTAAATACAGCACCTTTGAAGGTGTGAAGTAGAGGACATCTGTGGGTTTTCTCAGTCTCCATTTGCATATTTACTTTGTTTCTTTCTCCCTAGGTCAAACCCAAACCAGAAGAAGAAGTGAAACCTGTAAAAGAACCAGATATCAAACCTCAAAAGGACACTGGGTGTTCTGTCTCTTAAGAATGTAACACTTGCTTAGAAATCTTGCTGCCAGTTCATAGGGGACTTTTTCTGATTTCTCTGAAGCCCATAGGGTAATTATTAACCTCAGAGGGACTTGGCCTTTTGTTTATTTATTCTTGATTTTTAACATAGAGGTGTTTCATGCTTTTGTTTCTGGGCTCTGCTTTTTTAATCAGGACAGCATTTGGAAGGGTTGTTTTTTACGTCTTTAATGAGTGTATGTGGGGGTTGGACCTTGTCTGAACTCTAGATAGTAAGTTTCATGTTAATGTTTTTCTACTTTCACAAAAAATGTTTGTTTTCCTTCTTGTTTGATACCAGAAGAATGTTTTAAAAAGAAATAGGTTCACCTCTCATCACTGAGGCTAACACAGTTTTCTGGTGGGAAAAGAAAATCACAGTTAAAAATCAGAAACCTTCAGACCAAACTCTTTCCTTACACTTACCAGTCAGTAATTTACTGGAAAATCAGTGTTTAGAAGAACGTGGAACTTACTTGAAAACAGCAGTGACGGGTCTCCTGCCTGGCATATGCTTCCCTTCCCTGCATAGTCCCATGCTCCCAGCATCACCCTCAGAATCCAGACGTGGTTTTTTTTATAAGTACCTTTTCTAATGAATTTTTTTACTTAAGGGACAAAGCTTTGTACTAGCATTTGGTGTTTCTTTGTAGAGAGAGATGAAAAGAGTGGACACGTGTTTTAAAGAAGTAAAAGATTGCATGTTGTAAAGAGAGCCTTCATAAACTAAATCAAGATAGGTTGTCCTGGATCACACTGATAACTCCTTTGTTAAAAGCATTTTAAGAAAATGCCCTTTGTTACCTGATTTTGGTGTACATTGTGTTTTTAACATGGTTTTCTTCAGTATATGGCCTATCAGAATTGTTTGGCTGTAGGCCAGAGGCCATAGCAGCGAAAGGTTAGGATGTAGACATACAATATGATCTTCACAGTGGGTTGCACTAGTTAAACAGTTTGGTTATATCCACAGACTGGGAACTAGAGGATGTGTGACACTTTAACGGGTCACACATCTCTAGTGTGTCCTACTTGGTTCCTCTCCTGCGGTGTTAACTCCTTTCATGGTGGCAGATTGGCTCACATGATAGGAACAGTAGTGTACATGAGAGCTTTCTGTGAGTCAGGCAGTGTGCAGGCATGTAGACAAACCACTGCATCCACATAGCAACCCTGTGAGAAACACATCAGTCTACAGAAAGTATTGAAAGGAATATACATCTCATGATGAAGAATGGACAGATTATACCTTCAATCAAGATTGTAGTCAATAAATCATATATCATAGTTTACACTCCTTTGAAAAGCTACATAGAATCAATGAGCTCTTTTTTTTTATAGAAATGCTAGTTACAGCTTACAATGTCTATTTAATATTTGAAACTGCAGCTTTCAGAATACTTGGAGAAACTACTGAATGGGCATTAAGTTTCATTTTGCTGCCTGTAGGAAAAAATACCAAGTTTCACCCTTCCTACAGAGTCACTTGTCCTAAATGCCAGTCACTGACAGAGCTCTAAGTAGTCCTTGCTCCTGCCTGTCTACCCTCTGCCTGTGGGACTTACTTTAGGTACTAGTACTCATTAACCTCGGTAGTGAGATTTTTGTGGACTGGCTGAACTGCCACTAATGAAAGGGAAACACAGAATGTGTCCGGCACGTCTGTAAAGTGCAGTAGGTACAGGTCTTGAAATCCTTAGTTGACGGTGTTCACATGGTCAGATGAGAAGTCTTGTGTTGACTGAAGAGGTACCACCAGCTGCCTAACATGCCCCGTTATATAAGATCCTAAGTGGTATTGGGAATTTGAGGAGATATCAAATGTGAAGCCCCGGCATGAAGCCTGTAGGGAGATGGATTGTACATTAGTGTTGCATGAATTTCATAGCAGGCAAGGACAGCTCACATGCTACTTCTGCTCAGTGTTTATATAATGAGTTCTCTTTTTATTTATGAAAATAAAAGCAATTTTACTTACATTTTCACTGGATTTTTTTTTTGTGTGTGTGTTTTGTATACGTAGCTAGTAGCATATTTAGTATAGTACAAATTCTTACAGTAATAATTTTAAATGACATTTGTGTCAGTTCTGTGCTTGCTGAGTTAATTTCCTTGACATATTTAGTTTATGCTTGTGGTTGTATTGGTACTTAACCACCTCATAATGTGAAAAGAACGATTTTAATTGGCTCATCTAGCTCATATTACAAGTACAGCATAATATTTTGTGTGTTGTGGCTAGCTGGGCATGAGCACTTCCTAAGGAACTTCCAGGCTACTCACTTCCAGAATTTCAAACAGTACTTAATGCACCATCTGCCATGATGTAGAAAACATTGGGAAATGCCCCAGAGACAGGCATGCAACTGTACACAGGCACTCAGTTAACACTGGAGATAAAGGTGATCTGTGATTACCAGGGAGAGGCAGTAGCTCCGACTGGGTTTGCTCCCGTTTCACGTTCTCATGATGGCTGCTGTGCACACTCTCAGCACCAGGTCCTGTGTGGCTGTGCCTTCAACAAGGAATGAGACTGCTTGTGTAAGTCCTGCTCTTGCCGTAGGTTAGACCACTAGACAGCATCTTAGAGAGGGAAGAGTGGAGTCTAGAGGAGGGACTGTTTAGTTCCTGTGTAAATTACCAAAACCGATTACCCAAAACGGGTTCTTTGCTCTGTTGTAGCCCAATCTATCTGTGAACTTCATGATAAGTGAAAACAAATAATAACAAAAAGTACTTTCCTTTTTCAAGTTGAAAACAAGCATGTGTTTTCTGGGAACAGAAATCAATTGAAATGATTATAGATGGTAGCAAGAAAGATAATTTGAAATAGAAAAGACCATTAGAAATTAGTATTTTGCAGTGTCACATAGTCCTTCCTGTACTCATTAAATTTAACTAATTGCCTGATTCATTTACAAAGTGAATGCTGAGTCCCAGCCATCTGTCAGGACAGGGACATCACAGGGCAGAAGATGAAAGCAAACAAGCTGGGACAAACATTGCCCATTGTAGTTTGAGTGAAAATGGCCCCCATAGGCTCATCTACTTCATACCTGGTCCCCAGTTGGTAGACGTGGGGAAAGATTAGGAGGTGTAGCCTTGTGGTAGGGGGAGGCTGGGGGGTTGTCATTGGATGCAAGTGTGAGATTTCAAACTGGATCAAGATGTAAGCTCTCAGCTGCTTCTACAGCCCTCTGCTACCATGTCTTCTAAGCCGTCCTAGACGCTAACCCTCTGGAACTATAAGTGTAACGAATATGTTTTCTGTAAGTTGCCTTGGCTGCGGTGTTTTGTCACAGCAATACAAAGATAACTAAGAAGTTGGTACCAGGGAGTGGGCTATTGCTCTGACAGAAGACCTGACCATGTGATGGTTTCAGAGGAATGTGGAAGACTTTGGTACTTTGAACTAGAACCATCCTAGCAGGAACTTGGAAGACAGCTGTGCTGAGGGCAATTGGGCTGCAGAGGTCTAGCTCAAGAGGTTTCAGAGGAGAAGAGTATCAGCAGCTGGGCCAGAAGCCATACTTGTGATGTTTTGGCAGCACGTAGGGCTGCTTTCTGCCCTTGTCCTAAGAACTTGCCTGAAACAAATTGAAAACTTACAGACTTTTTTGGGGGGAGGGAGTTGGAGGAGATTCTTCAAGATAGCCTAATATTGACTGTTGCATGGCTACCAGAATTTACTCTTAATGCAGATTTACAGTGGAAAAGAACAAGGGAGTAGAAAGAAATACAGAGTGTCCAGTTTGAAGAGAAAGAGCACCACAGCCAAGGTTTGTTCAGAACGAGAAAGCGATTTAGGGGTGGGGACTAATCTACAGTGAAATAAAGGGAAGAGTACCCTCAGGCAAGACCCCAGCTGGCTAAGTCTCCAACTTGTGAAGGGAAAAGGCCTAAGGAAACTTCTCCTAAAAAGCAACAACAAACGAAAGCGATTGCAAATGTGACTGAAGGGCTCAGGCGCCATTCCAAGCGGGCTGCTGAACTGGGCAGTATTGTGCAATGTGGTTCTGGCTTTAGAGTCATGGAGGATTCATGAGTAAGGTTTGCAGACCTTCCTCCAGGGTTAAGGAGAGCTGATAAAGCCACAGTATGTGGGTATCATACCCAGTATCATACCCAGCATGATAGCCCTAAGAGGGTGAGAGGCCATTATGTGAAGGTGTGAACGTCAAGTCTGGATCGCACCAAAGACCCTAAGGTGTTGGAGGTGCCAGAGCGATGGGATATCTACAAAGGAGAGCTGCATATGAGGCAAACAAGCCCAAGGAAAGAAGGATGTTAGGCAATGAACCTGGAGAGTTGGGGCCATCTAAGCCACACCACATCAGCTATGGGATTTGGAGTTTGCTCTGCTGGGTTTTGGCCTTGCTTTAGTTCAGTGTTTCCTCCCTTTTGGAATGGTAATGTACATTCTGTGCCATTATATGTTGGGAATATGTAATTTGTTATAAGGTCTTATAGGAGGTTGAGTCTTAGGAGAGATTTTGAACTTTTTAAACAGTGTTGAAACTGAAAGACTATAGGGATTTTTGAAGTTGAGCTAAATGAATTTTGCATTATGGTATGGCCACAAGTCCATGGGGGTCTAGGGAGTAGGATGTGGTGGTTTGAATGAGATTGGCTCTCACAGGCTCACATGTTTGAATACCTGGTCCCCAGTTGGTAGAACTGTTTGAGAATGATGAGGAGGTATGACCTTGTCGGGGAGGTGTGTCACTGGGTCAGCTTTGAGGTTGCAGGTGATTCCTGCTATCCCAGTGCTCTCTGCCTTTTGATTGTGGATCAAGATGTGAGCTCTCAGCTGCTGCTCTCGTCATCTACCATGCCTGTGCTCCACCATCAAAGACTCCAACCATAAGCCCAATTAACTCTCAGTTACCTTGGTTGTGGTATTTGATCACAATAGAAGAGTAACCGATACACCTGTTCTGTTGAGGGATATATAAAGTGTGTGAGCAAAATGAGCATGATGTTGGTACGAAAATAAACAAGGTAACATGTTGAATGAGAGGTTTGATGAAGAGAATGGAAAGTTGCTTTGAAGGATAGGGGGCAGGAGCCTTGGATAAGGTGTTTTGAGTTAAAGACCTGAAGCAAAAAGGTAGAAAGTCCAAAAGACATGAGTTAGGAGAGCAACCAGCTGAAGGTGGCTGTGGGGAGAGTGTCTTATTAAGGCTAGGGTCAGGTTCTGAAGAATACTCCTTGTGGGACTTTCTAAGATTTCCATTTCTATTCATCGCAGATGGAGGAGGTAAAGGTAGGCCAACAAGACAGTTTCATCCAGGTCTAGCCTGTGACCCGATCAGTATTGGTGTTGCTTACAGGAATGGAGGTGACTGATCACTGAAAAGCCTCAGCTTAGTGTGAGTGACACCTCAAGGGGGCTGCATTGTTAGAGTCCTCCTATCGGTCAGCCTTTCACCACCTCTGTAGCCAAGCACCTCCCATGATGTGCAAGCCGGGGCAGGATTACATGCAACTGGGGGCAGGGAGTTCAGGGGTGCGAGATGGAGTCTCAGGTATGAGGCCTGATGACCCTCTTCACCCCCTTCTGTAAGAGATCTTCAATATACCAATCATGTGAGAGTCACATGCAGGTGATCACACCTAGTGTGATTTCAAGACAGCAACACCCTGGTCATCCCCCAACAAAAGTTCCACAACAATAGCACAAGAGGTCAGACCACAACCTCAGAAGCCACTGGGCCTTGGGTGACCCACTGGAGAGGTTTGAATAGGAGGGACAGGATCAAACAGTTGAATAATTTTGGCTGATTTTTTTTTAAGTCTAGACTGTATAGGAAACCTAAAGAGACCTTTACAATAATACAGGCTTAGACCAGGGTAGGATGCTTGATGGCAGAAAGTCTTAAGGTTTTTTGGAAATACATAAGATAATTTCTTGATATATTTAATATGAGATTTGATTGAAGAAGAATCAAGAATGGCTAATGCTTTTAGCCTGAGAAACTAGAAGGATAGAATTGCCATACATTGAAATAGCAAGACTACCAAGATAGATGTGCGTGTGTGTGTGTGTGTGTGTGTGTGTGTGTGTGTGTGTGTGTGTGTATGCGTGTTAGAAAAAAAGAGAGACAGAGACAGAGACTGGTTGTGTGTGTGAGAAAGACAGAGACAGGTTTTGTGTGTGTGTGTGTGTGTGTGTGTGTGTGTGTGTGTGTGAGAGAGAGAGAGAGAGAGAGAGAGAGAGAGAGAGAGAGAGAGAGAGAGAGAGAGAAAGAGAGAGAAAGAGAGAGACAGACAGACAGACAGACACAGGGTGTGTATGTTTAGTGATTCAGTCTAATCAGGATTGAGAATTCTGTTAGACATCCAAGAAAAGGTGGCAAGGCAGTAGATCTGTGAAATATGTCCAGAGCAAAAGCCTGATGTGGAATATATAAACTCCACAGTCATCTGTGTGTAGACAATATTTAAGCCACAGAGCCAAAGAAGATCATCAAGAGGCGGTCTATTTTTTTTTTTTTTCAGAGCTGAGGATCAAACCCAGAGCCTTGCGCTTGTTAGGCAAGCGCTGTACCACTGAGCTAAATCCCCAACCCCAAAGAGGCAGTCTAATACTGAAAGATCGCACACAGGACGAGGTCTGCTGATCACAGTGTGCACCAGGGAGCTTCCTTGATCATCTAGAGTCAGGTTGTTTTGTTTTGTTTTGTTTTGTTTTGTTTAGTATATCTGCATGAGGGTCTCAGGTCCCCTGGAACATAGTTACACATAGTTGTGAGCTACCACATGGGTGCTGGGAATTGAGCCCAGGTCCTCTGAAAGAGCAGTCAGTATTCTTAACCACTGAGCCATTCCTTCAGCCCCTTCCCTAGAGCCAGGTTTTTAAGAAACAAGCAAAGGTTTTCTGAAGAGTTGAACAGGTTAAAAAGCTTGATACATGGAGATTTTGACCTAGGAATTGGTGTTAAAGAGAGAAATGCTACCAAGATGTTCAAAAATAAAACCAAACATTCCAAATTGCTCAGTATTGAGCTGAATGACAGGCACTGTGATCAACAAGATGAATTCTGTATGGCGTATTTTCAAATGTCCACTAGGTGGCAGAAAAACCTACTCTAAACCAACTGTGAGTTGCAGTTTTCCTCAGCCCTCAATCAGGCTCAGAGTCCTCTGAGTTAAAGAGGTGTGTGTCTAGTGAATGCGGAACGCTGTTGTTACACAGATCAGAAACCGGTATTTTCTTCAGAGTCAACAGCTATCATCAGCCTGTAATATGCAGAGGAGAACAGTCTATCCGGAGTAGAGTGTATGTATGTGTGGTTCGCTTTGTTTGGAAAGAGGTGTTTTGGGTGGTCTTAAGGAGAGTGAGTTGACCACAACCAGACTGTTAAGCCTTATTTAAATCTTTCATATTCAAGCTTTTTAGTTTTCAATGAGTCTGAAGTAGACAGGGCTCAGAAGTAAAAGGTAAAGGAACCTTCCTAGAAAAGAATGCACAGAACATTCTAGAACTGGCCTGAAGTTTTAAGCTTTCTGTAGCTCACCACCTCACTGGTTTCCACAAATATTTGAATTTGTAAGTTATTTATTTTCCTGCTCTGTGTACGACATACTGATCTTCAAATTTGACTTCCAGTTGGGATGACCTGGGCAGCTTCACAGAATTCAGGTGCCTCTGTGCCCGCCCCAGGGACTGTGATTTAAGTGGTCTGCAGGGCATTTCTTTGGAACTTTTATCAAGACCCAGGTGATTGTAATGTAAAGTCAAGTTTGGGAGCACCAGGTTTGGTCAATGCTGACCGTGTAAATATAGCAAACCTTCCCACAACTCAAACATGTCCCTCCTTGTAAGACAAACACAAGAACTTTTCCACGTCAGCACACACAGGGACTCGGCTTGGCCTCAGTTGGGTGTGATTAATTTGCCGTCTGTGGAACAGCTTCTAGCACCAAATGTTGTAATGCTGAGAACACCAAAGGTAACTAATTACAGCAAGGAAAGAAAAACAGATCATGTGAGTTGTTCTGAATTTGTTTTTTTATTTTCCTTGGGCTGTCATAGAATGTATTTTGTTTCTCATGGCATGTACATTTACTTGTTCAATACTATTGTGCTTCATATATTATTGGTCTTAACAAATTTAAATGGTGACTTATTTAGTATTCACTGTCATTGGAAACCAAATGGTACCTTCACTTCCTGTCATTTACCCAAGGCTCTTGTGGAATACACTGGCACTAAGTCAGAGACAACAGGTGGGCCCTTCAGGTCTCCTCAGTGATCTCCAAAGGTGCCTGTCACTGTGCCTCAGAAGATGAGTTTAACCCATCTGTCTGCCAGGCATTCTAGCACTCTGACCTTACATTGGCATAAACCGAGCATTGCACCAATAACACTTGGTTACTTGTGCCACCAAAATTAATCAAATAGCAGGTAGCTTCATATCCGAGTGCATATGTTTGCACACATGTATCCAATTGAAATTTGAGTGTTCAGCCTTTTAAAAAGGGTGCTAGCAATGATTGACATTTATTTCTACCACTGATGTATTCCTAATTCTTTCCTTTCCTTTGTGTTTTTGTTCACGAGCTTCCCATTTGCTCTCCTCTTCTTTGTCTTCATTTGTTTTATTTTGTTTGTTGTTTTTTTGAGAGAAGGTCTGACTGTGTAGCCCTGGCTAGCCAGGAACTCTCACTTTGTAGACCAGGCTGGCCTCAAACTCACAGAGATAGTCTGCCTCTGCCTCCCAAGTGCGGGGATTAAAGGCATGAGATGCCACGCTTGGTCTTCTTACCTTCTCGTAGGGTGATTGTTTCCTTTCCTTCTGTTAGTTGTAAAGTTATGCACTCTAATTCCTTTCTTTCTAGTTTTCTTTAAATTGCTCACATGGATAATCATCTCTTTTTTATTGTCAAATTAGTTACTTTCTGTTGGGTTGTAGATATATTTCAGCAGTAGTATACTTAGGTAGTATATGTGAGGTTCTTTCCCAGGACTGCTAATAAGTAAATATTTTTCTGTAATTTTCATTATCTATATTTGATTTCATGCCTATTTGTCCCCCTCAGTATTCCCTGCTTTCAGATTTGAAGGCCTGTGTCTTTCTTTCATCATGGACAATTGATAAGCCATTATTGGGTGGGAGAGATGGCTCAGAGGTTAAGAACACTGGCTGCTCTCCCAGAGGTTCTGAGTTCAATTCCCAGCACCCACAGGGTGACTCACAACCATCTAGATGAGATCTGGTGTCCTCTTCTGGTATGCAGGCAAACATGCAGGCAGAACACTGTATACATAATAAATAAATCTTTTTTTTTAAAAAAAAGATAAGCCATTACCTTCCCGATCCCTGCTCTTCTTATTCAGTGCTTCCAAAACTCTCATTAGACATCTCTTGTACTTTCTTACCTATGTTTGGTAGCTCACAACTTCAGTTTTGTGTTAAATACGTATATATTTATTCCATACTGTAAGAGCGTCCTTGGTTTTCTTCACTACTTTAAATTTATATCCAAGCTTTCCTGTGATGATTGTATACTTCATTTCTAGAATTTCTATCTAGTCCCTTTTCAAGTTGACCTGTTCTGTGGGTGTTACATTTTTCTGTGTCTTTCTGAACTCAGCAGACACAGAAAGACTTACTTTAAAGTTTCCACCTGTATCAGTCAGGGTTCTCTAGAGTAACAGAACTTATAGAATGAATCTCTATAGAGAGAGAGAGGAAGGGGAGTTTTTAGAATGATTTGCAGGTTGCAGTCTAGCTAATCCAACATGGCTGGCTGTGAACGGAAGGTTCAAGAATCCAGTAGTTGTTCAGTCCACAAGGTTGGATGTCTCAGCTGGTCTCCAGTACATACCAGAATCTGGAAGAAGCAGGCTCTAACCCCAGTGAAGAAACAGACATGGTAGCAGTGCAAGGACAAGCAGGCCAAGAGCAAAAGCTTCCTTTTTTCCATGTCCTTCTATAAGCTTCCAGTAGAAGAGGTGGTCCAGATTAGATCGGGATCAGAGGTGTGTCTTCCTACCTCAAAACTTTAGATCAGAAGTGGATCTTTCTACTCCAAAGTAAGCAAAAAACCCTCACAGGTGTGCCCTCCATTTTGGAGTTTTAGTTCCAGATGCAGTCAAGTTGACAACCAAGAATATCCATTACACCACTTATTTTATTATTCTTAATTCTTAGATCAGGTCTGTTACAGATCTTGAATGCCACCCAAAGGCCCATTTGCTGAGAATGCTGTGCCCAGCTCCGGGTGCCAATGAGAGGTAGGTGGTAGAGCTTTTAAGAAGTAGGGCCCAATGGGAGGAAGCTAGGCCACTGGGAGCAGGCACTAACCTTTCACACCCCCTCTCTTTTTGCTTCCTGAACACCATGAAACAAGCAGCTTCTTTGTTTGAAACACTGAATCAAACTAAACCTTGTCTCTTTTTAAGTCGATTATCCCAAATAGTTTGTTACAGCAACAGAACACTGACTCACACAGACTTTGGTGCTTTTCCATCTGCTGTACTTTCCTCATGGTGGTTTTGTTTCTTCATGTGGTTTCTAAGTTTCTGCAAGAACATCCTCATCAGAGGTTGTTTTTAGCAAAGATTCAGGATGCCCTGTCTTGTTGAAGTTTAACTCCGAGGTAGGTTTGTCTTTGCACTCCGCAGAGTTCTGAGGGTTACACTGGTTTTCGATTCCTTCACTTTGTCATAGTACATCATACACATAATGACTCTGAATGGGCTGCCTAGCAGCATGTGGTCCTGGCCTATGTTCCAGGTGTTTTCCAGGAGAGTATTGCCACGATACAGTAAGTTAGTCTGCTACTTTTGCAGGCCATGGAAGAGTTTCTTTAGTTCATAAATTATAGATATGATAGTGTTTTATTATCTTAGTTTTTTGTGTGTAGCTTACTTTAGCTCCTCATACTCATGGCATCCGTGACTGGGACTCTCCTCTCAGTATTGGCGTTAGCATTCCAGCCTCAAGGCCTGCATCTGCTTTGGAAACTCCCAGGAACTGCCTGGGCTCCAGCTCATACTTTGTTTCCTCTGATTCTGATACCTGAGCCTGCTCTTTCCTGCCTGCCTGCCTGCCTTTTTTCCTTTCTGCCTTTCTATTTTCTTTCTCCACTTCTCTCTCCTCTTCTTCCTCCTCCTCCTCCTCACACCCTTCTTATAGCAGCTATGAACTAATGTTTTTGTTTCTCAATTTTATCCAGGATTTCTGTCTGTTTGGAACAAAAAGGACAAGTATTCCAAATCAGCTAAGTCTGCTATATTTGCTGATATTAGGGGACTCTGGGTACAACAATATTAAATATTATTTTAAAAATAATAAGTGTGCTTACAGCATTGATGCCTGCTATATACACTACTAAGCTAATGATAGATACTTAATAATAGCTAGCTTTTATTAAACACTATTGTCTAAGAATTGTTCTACCTTTTTTATGCCTTTATAATAACTATATAAGCATGGTACTATATCATTCTGTATTATTTAATAGATGAGCACACCATAACAGAGGTATATTAAGTATTAAGATTTTAAATATAGGAATCCTGGCACCAAAGCTTTTCTGTTTTATTGAGATGTACTTTAAACATAATAAAATTAGAGGCAGCAAGATGGCTCAGCAAGTAAGTGTGCATGTGGCCAAACCTTACTACCCAAGCTCAACCCCTGGGAGCTTCAATGTGGAAGGGGCACCAACTCCTTAAAGTTGACCTCTGACCTCCACACTCAATGCCATGGTACAACCTCCCCCCCACACACACACATACACACAAATAAATAAATGTTTAAGAAATTAAGTAAATTAAGTTAACTAACTTCATGTCACATTTGATTAATCTTTATAAATGTGTGCAGTCGGGTGACCCCTACTATAGCATGACATCTATTGGGACATTTTCATTTAAGAAGTTCCCTCGGGTCCCTTTATTGTTTTTCTTTCTTTTCCCTAACCCTCACTCCTGGCAAACACTGAGCTGTTTTCACATCTGTATTTTGCCTTCCCTAAACATGAATGAAATCACACCATCCAGTGACTGTCTTCTCTCACTTAACATAATGCTCTTAAGAATCATTCACTGTGTTACAAGTGTTAGTGGTTTGTCACTTTGAATAGCTGAGTAGCATCTCATCACCTAGATAAGCCACCTTGTGCTCGTCCATCTCACTAGATGATGTTTTCATTTGCTTCCAGTTTGAGACTCTCACAAGTCGAAGTCTTAGGAATATTCACATATAACATGTTAGACACTTTTTTTCATTTCTTTTGGGTAGGTATCAAAAGGAAGGAGTTAAAAGAATAAATGATAAATGTGTTTAATGTTTAGGAAATTGCCAAAGGGTTTTCTATAGTGACTAGAGAGACTTGTTTTGGCTCACTGATTTAGAGGTTTCGGTTTGTGGTCACTTGGGCCTTTGGTGGCACAGCACAACATGATGGGAACGTGGCAGAGGAAGCCTGGTCATGTAATAGTCAGTAGGAAGCAAAGGAAGAGGAAAGGGCTCCAGTACCTTGAAGGGTGCACCCTGAATAACCTTGTCACCACACTAGAGGCAGTGGGACCTGGGAGAATGGAACCAATAAATGAGGTGGACTAAAGTCTCATGCAGTAGCCAACTTTATTCAGAGCATCAGGCAGTTTATACTTTGAAGGTTAAGAAGAGTCACATGAGTAAAATGCACAACCACAAGGATAAGGCACATGTGGCTGGCACGGTGCACATGTCAAAAACATGTTTTTCCATAGAGGCATATAAACAAATAACAATAGCCAGTTGTAATGGATAATCCGAAGTAAACTCACTCCTATCCACTACACCTGGGAGGAGCATGAAAACACATTCCAAGAACCATTCTGTGTTTTAAAGAAACTGGAGGTCACAAGTCTCTTGTCTTGTTTTCTTGGAGTTTTTTCACAAGTACTCAGAATTATCCTTGCACAATCCATTTTTGGATCATTTTCCAACATGACCCCAGTTACTTCCGTCAGACCCTACCTCCTAAATGTCCTACCATTTTCTAGTAGCATCACTGGCTGAGGGCCCCACCTCAAACACCTGGGCTTTTGGGGGAATATTCCAGATCTAAACAATAGCAATTTCTCACTAGCAATGTGAGTGTTCCTGGTATTGTTAGTCACATTAAATCTTAGTCAATCTAGTGGGCATATTTTTATATCTTAGTAGGCTTCAATATGCAGGTCTCTAATGATTAATTAACGGCACGGCCGTCTTTTCGTGTGTTTATTTGCTATCTGTAATTCATCTTTGCTACTCTGCTAAAATCTTTTGGTCATGCGAAGACTATCTCTGACCTATTGAATCAAAATAATTCTTTACCTATTCTGAACATGCTTCTTTGCTGAAACAGGCTTTGCAAATATTTTCTCCTGTCTGCACAGAGTCTGTGCTTGTAAACACTCCCCATATCACCTCTCAATGCAAAATGGAATGATTGAGAAACTTGGATGGCCAGTGGTTCACTCCTACCAGCAGTTGTGGGGTTTACAGTGATGAAAAGATCCAGCAACCATGCTGAAACTTTTTGTCCAAACATCCAATAACCACATTTTTTACTAAATGAATCTCTTTAATTCTGATACAGACTGCACAGACCTCTCAGATGTAAAGAATCAAGATTGCTGATATGATTACCTCTGAATTCTGTCTTTACCTTGACTGAAAACAACTAGAAGCCTCCCAGCTATATATAGACACTGTCCTAGGCAACTTGTCCCGGGGCATTCTGTGTTCATGAAACCGGGAGGAAGAGCATCTCCAGAAGTTAGAGTCAGAAATGAGTGGATCTTGTAAAAGCACTTCTCCCAAAAGGATTATCCACTTTGCTGATGGAGACACCATGGAGGAATACAGCACAGAAGAAGATGAAGAAAAAGAGGAACAGAACTCAGCATGCGACTCTGTAAGCTCACCATATTAGTATCAGTGGGAGGAGGGGAATAAATGAGAGATCGATCCAGAAAAATGATATAGAAAATATGGCTTTACATTAAGCTCCTTGGTTGTTTTCTAGATCACATATAGGCAACAGACAGCCATTTTAGTTAGTTTTCTCATTGATAAGAGAGAAAATTAAACATTCATAATACATTTTTGAAATCTCTACGTAAGAATTGCCAATCACTACTCCTGATATCAATTGTTTTTAAAGTTTCTCATCAGTTATTTCTTTGTTGGGGTTGAGAGCACACGTGTCATGGTATACATGTGGAGGCCAGTAGACAACACGTGTAGGGTCAGTTGTTCCACTACGTGGGGCCTGGGGGCTGAACTCAGGCTGGCAGGCTTGGCAGCAGATGCCTTTGCCCACTTGTTATTAACTACCTTAAATTGATTTTTCTCTACTTTTCAGTGTAAGCCTTCATGGGGATCATACATCTGGTTTCGGGCAGGTCAAGTGGCAAGCAATTCGATTTCTAGTGAGTACTGCTAAGGCTTGGTTTGGGTCTTCCACCCTCCCCTCCTTCCTTCCTGTCTGTCTGTCTGCCTGCCTGTCCTAACTATGCATTAATTGATTCTCTAAGACAGATAAGACTTCCCGCTGTTCCATCCACTCCCAGGATTCAGAAATGATAATCTGGTCACGTCTAAGTCCACGTGTTAACTATCCCAAAGACATGGAAATCCTTCTATCTGTCTTCCGCTTTTCTTCCTACCAGTGGACTGTGATTAGGATGGGATTGGCTCACCAATGTAACTTCAGCATTACTGCCTTTCACCATGGTGGACAACATGCATTCTTTGAAGGGTCACTCCCTCTGACCATTTCACTCCATTATTATGAGTAACTTGAAGACTGACTTACTGGCTGTTGCCATGGCACTCAAGCCAATCAGACTCTCACACTCTCTTCTTTCTTCGGGTCTACCCTGTGTGTGAGTTTCCTGAGTCACCCTGTCATCCTTAGTCCCTGAGCTGTTCCTGTCCTGGCAACTGTGAACACAAATAACAGTTCTAGGCCTGTTTACTGACCTGTATTATTCACTGAAGACTGAACCGCATGAGAACAGAGATTGCTAGCACATCTTTTTCTTATCTTGACCCAAATTTTCTTCTTTCAAAGTCCCTGCCATCACTCTAGTTATCTCTCTCCGAGCTGTGCAAAACCAGCCCACATTCCTTCATAGATCAAAGATGCAAATAACTGAAGCCAACAGTCAATCCTCCCTGAGTTTATTCTCCATCTGGACAAACTTGCAGTTGTTTTTATTTTTAAAGAATATGGAATGGCACAGTGCTAAGTCCCCCCATCACAGTTACTCTGATATAAACATGAGCTTTACTGGCCCCTCCTGGGGAAATAAGGAATGTCCTATATGCTTATTTATAGCACATAGAATCTTACTTTGTTTTATTTTTATTTATTTTCTTTTGAACACAATTGGCAAATGTATAATGACTCATTTCCTTCTAATGTGCCTGTTTGTGAATGTGATAGCGAGAAAAATTACTTCTTACTTTAGAATTCTGAGAAAATATAAAATGTGGCTCTTGCAAACTCATCTTTACTCATCCATTAAAAAAGCATGACTGACTGCCTACTGCATGCCCTGCACTGAGCTGGACTCTGAGACAAGAAGACAAATGATGATGTTTTCATGGGATTCGATTTTCAATGAATAATATAGACTAGTAAATGTGCCCAGAATTGTAATTTGTGCTCACAGTTGTCAGGACAGGAACAAGTTGGGGACTAGGGACAGAGAGACTCAGGAAAACTAACAAAGAGAAGACCCCAAGGGAGTCATGAAAGTCTGACTAGCTAAGGCAAGTTTGGGGACCATTGTTATGGTCCCCATTAGAAAAGGTTAACATGCCGGGCGGTGGTGGCGCACGCCTTTAATACCAGCACTCGGGAGGCAGAGCCAGGTGGATCTCTGTGAGTTCGAGGCCAGCCTGGGCTACCAAGTGAGTTCCAGGAAAGGTGCAAAGCTACGCAGAGAAACCCTGTCTCGAAAAACCAAAAAAAAAAAAAAGGTTAACATGATTCAGAAGGAAGGAATTGCCCTGGCTTTAGGTTTCCTGCCCTAGCCCTAGGTCAGGTAAAAGATACGAAACTCTACAGATAAGAGCGTGGAGGAAAAGTCTACAGCGGTTTTCTTGTGGGGCTTTGGCTTAAGATGATACAAATTTCCTGGGCATGGCGGTCCATGCCTGTGGTCCTGGCTATTCCGGAGGCCCAGTGTCATATGGCAGGCCATTTGCAAACAAGTTTAGGCTCTTCGCACCTTGGCTGACCCTAAGCGTCAGTCATGGACTCAGTTTCTCCAAATGCTTGTTCTTCCTCCCAGCTTGTGAACTCCTTGGTGAAAGATTTGCTGTCTTTTTTGGCCTCACTGAACCCAAATACCAGTATGTGCTGAATGAGTATCACAGAACACAAAATAAGGTAGGTAAAGTCCTGCTGAAGGCGCCAGGGCCTCTGAGATGGGAGGGGTGTTTTACTAGTTAGATTTCTGCTTGCTCTGATTGAACACTAGCAGAAACAACTTAAAGAAGGTTGATTCACAGGTTGACAGACTCACAGTAGCAGGGAAGGCTTGGTGGCCAGCGGCTCCATAGCAGTGGCGGTATGAGACTGTTTCTTTACATCTAGGTGGATCAGGAAATAGAGAAAGAACAGGAAGCTGGCTGATCCTCCAGCAACCCGCTTCCTGTAGCTAGCCCTTTCATCCCAAAATGTCCACAATCTCTGGAAACAGCTTTACCAGCTGCAGACCCAGTATTCAAATATGTGGACTAAGTGGGAATATCCAAATGGTAAGAGTATAGAAGAATGTTTTCCCACCTGGTCATCAAGCCGTGCAATTGCACTGAGCTCCCATGGCCAGACTGGCTCACATTTCCGATGCCTCTTGCCACACAACACTCCTTAGTATTTGCCTCATTCCCATAAAATCAGGATTTCAGAAGTTGAATAGCAAAAGCGTTGGGTGTGAAGCTTGATATTGCCTAAAAGGCAAAGCTTCTTACATGAGAGTCTCTGTGAGAGGGAGTTCAGAGATGCGTGGCTATCCCTGAAACTTTTCCTCCTTTCTCTCCAACCAGGAAGGTGATAAGGAAAGTGATGGGAAGGAATCAAAGGCCCAGGATGCTAAGGTTCCTGATGAAAAGTGTCACCTGGGAGCTGGTGGCCAAGAGTATGGGGCCATCGCTTCTGGAGAAGGGCTGGAGGCAGATACCAGCTCTTGATGGACAATAGAAGCTACCCCAGCATTCCTATGCCTTGCTATTGGTTACCATGGTAGCCGCACAATAGGAAGTACTTCTGAGCTTGATCTGGTTCTAAGCTCATGAATGCATTCTCAGGAATTCAAGAGTTACATGTAACAAGGAAAACAATTTTAGACATTTTCACAATATGAATTTTTAATTAGAAACACCTACCCTGACATCATTCCAGTAATACAAGTTCTTTCAGCACTGACTTTGAACAACATTAAGGCTTTTATAGAGTTTTGGGTCTGGAGGTATGGGCTGACATTTTTTTATGATGGTGCTAGGGTCCAGTAAAACAAAACAAAACAGAAATTTAAATTTAATCTATAAATTCCCCTTCTCATGGACGTATTTCCTTCCACACAGCCATCTGAATTAGCTGGGGCTTATTTTACAACTGGCAGCTTCATCATTACATGACCTTTTTAAAGATCTTTATCAGTATCTTTGAGAGTTCCATTAGAAAATCAATAATTGAGTGCTAGAAATAGTATGTGTCCTAGCTTCCTCCATGTTGCTGTGACAAAATCCTTCGACAAAGGCAGCTTAGGGGTGACAGTGTTTATTTTAGCTCACAGTTCCAGGTTACAGCCCATCAGGTTACAGGTCACAGCAGCAGGCGCTTGAGAGAACTGGTCTCATGAAGTCCACTGTGGGACGAGGGCAATGGATGCATGCATGCCAATGCTCAGTTAGCTCTCTCCTTTCCATCAGTCCAGGAACCAGCCCTTGGAAATGGCGGCACCCACCTTGAGGGTAGGTCTCCCCACCTTAATTAGGTCAGTTAAGAGCATCTTTTACAGACATGCCCACTGTCCAATGACAACCTAATCTAGAATTCCTCACAGAGGCTCCCTTCCCAGGTGGCTCTAGATCACACCAAGCCAACAATTAAAACTAGCCACAATATTTTAAACAGATTAAAAAAATTGTCATCAATGAATTCTCAAAAGTTGGAAAGAGAGGCTGGGAATGTTAAGCAGTAGAGACTTGCCTAGAACAGGCCTTGAGTTCAATTCTTAGCAGAACAAGAAACCAAACCTCAAATCCTAAAAGATCAAACATGGGTCAAGTGGTGGTGGTACACACCTTTAGTCCCAGCACTCAGGAGGCAGAGGCAGGCAGATCTCTGAGTTAAGGCCAACCTGGTCTACAGGGTGAGTTCTAGGACAGCCAAGGCTACACAGAGAAACCCTGTCTCAAAATAAATAAATAAATAAATAAATAAATAAATAAATGAATAAATAAATAATCTTAAAACAAACAAACATGGAAATTCCAGTGGTCCTGAGTTTAATTTTCCCTCTTCAATTAGCTAACTATGTGATTTTAGCTGTCTAGATGTATGATCTATAGTCTCCTTCTTTGGAAAATACCCATGGCATTTATGTCCTTGTGGGTTATTGTTAAGCATAATGAGATAATACATATGAAAACACTTTGAAACTATAAATATATGTTGTTCACAATTAATAGCTACTTGGAGAGTTACATTGTCCATAGCCACCCCAACATCCATGCCTTCTGGGACTCATGCCCTTAGATACTCTACATTTAACCTCGTGACTGGCTTTGGCCAATGAAATAGTAGCAAATGTGATGTAAGCAGAAGCTCACAAGGCAGTTGTACATTAGGGCTTGTCCTCTTGGAAAACTCTGTGCTGTTAAGAAGCTTGGGCTAGACTTAGGAGTCATGAGAAGCCATGTGAAGAGAGGTCTCCAAGAATATGTAGGAATAAAATGAAACATTGACCATTTTGCCGATGCTAGCTCCAACCAAGCTCCCAGCCAGATGTAGCCACATAAATGACTTCCTGATTTACATGGAGTAAATAAACCACACAACAGGATGTGGGTCACTCACAGAATCATGAGACACAAACAGACATAATTTGATTAAAATAAGAGCTCTTAGAGAAGCGGGGAGTTGGAGTTGAATTGATATGAAATCAAGGGCAGAGTGGGAGTGGACTGTGTAGTTAGTTGAGTATACCAGGGTAAGATAACTCACAAACAGACCAGTCCAAAGTCTTAGTGACTGAAGCAAGTGTTTACTTCCTTTTCCCGGGGACTCCCTTATCAGTGTGGGTGCTTACCCAGAGAGTCGAACTCCACGTGCCGGCCAGCGCTGTGTGCTTCCCTGATCTTTTGATAACTCCCTGCCATGATGCTTTCAGGGCTGCCAAAACAGAAGCATGCTGGAGAATTAAGGGCGGGCAATGGATGTCTCCACGGAGAATGAATTCTGTCTCCTCTGCTTATGCTTCTTCCACTACAGCATATCATCACAGGGTACATGTAATTCCCTGGATATGGGGTGTGATCCCTGGAAACACTGGAAAGGGAAGGATTCTCTTCTTGGTGGCACAGAGGATGGGTGAAAGGTCAAGGAGTTAACACGATCCTGGTTTATTTCAGCTTTGCTGCCTCTATGACCCATCACCCCTGGGTAAGTCACTTAACTTCGACGTTCTTGTGTCTCAAACGGATTTGCTGTGGGAAGCAAATTCAATTTGAACTAGCTTATAAAACAAAATAGGGTTATTTTTGGAAGGGTAATAAGGTACCTCACAGACTCCAAGGTCAGATAAACCTCAACAGTGTCTAGAACAGTCTGATAAGAAACTACCAAAATCGGTGCCTTCCCTTTCTCATCTGCACTGAAGGCAGAACATTCAGTAACATTCCTAACTCCTCTACTCAGTGACTGGTGTTCTGGACCTCAGTCCCAACTCCAAACAGACAGGAAACAGGTTCTGAGTAGTCTGCCTTTGTCCTATGTCAATCCCTAGTTCAGTTCCTGTGGCCCACAAGGTAGAGACACAATTGTAGTAACATGGTCATAGGGCCTTTTCCTCGATGAAGGTGATTCTTAGGAAAGGGGAACTAAAAATGATCTCAGCAGATAATGCTGTGGATGTTTTATGTGAAAATCGAGGAAAACCACTTAGCCATAATTAGGCACTAAAGTCATTGTGTGTCAATTATACTTTTAAACATTTGTGATGTGCCAAGTTGACTGGACTGGGCCCCGATTAAAGACTGTCTGTGAGGCTGTTTCAGTGGGACCAACATTCGAATACAGTGTGGGGTCTGGGGCATCGTTTAATTCCATCCAAGGCCTGAATGGAATAGGAAGTCCAGGGTAGAGGATTTTCTCCTTTCTGCTGCCTTCCTGTACAAGTTAAATGCCTTGTTTCTTCTTCTCTCCTAGTGCTCTTGGCCTGGGGCTTAGGTCATTGCTTACGTCATCCTATCCCATTCTCAGCCTTTGGACCAGGACTTAGGGTACGGCTTGCCCCGCCCATTCCATTTTCAGGCTTTTGAATTCCAACTGATTTGTTCTACTACCAACTTTCCTGAATTCTCAGGATGCAGGAGGCAGACTGGGGGGTTTCTTGGCTTCTGTAATCAGATGAACCTTTCCTAATAATAGCTATCCAATTCTCCATAATGTCTACCTACCTATCATCCATCCATCCTATTGGTTCCATTTCACTGGAGAAACTGATTAAAAGACATCGAATGAGAAGCCTCGTTTCATGGGTTTGCATGGTTTGTCTTAATTCTTTATCTGACATGCTCTGTTGCCTGAGTTTCAAGGTGAAGGAAATCCGAAGATTCTATGACACAGCAGAAGGGCCCACATCTCACAGCTAAGCATCAACTACAAAAGACTCAGGTGTCAGATCAAATAAAAAAATCTACACTTGATTTACTTGCTCTTTTCTTTCAGAATAAGCTCTAGTGATTTTTTTTTTAAAAACCTTTCTAATAAAACTATCCACTTACCAAATAAATACTTGTCAGTGATTCTAGGGAACTAGGCTGTGGTGGTTTGAATGAGAAACGTCCCTTTAGGATCATATGTTTGAATGTGTGGTCCCCAGTTGGTGGAACTGTTTGGGAAGGATTAGGAGATGTGGCCTTATTGGAGGAGGTGTGTCAATGAGAGCAAGTTTTGAGGCTTAAAATGCCTACTCCATTCCCAGTGCATGCACTCTCTCTCCCTCTCCAGTGGTGATATTGTGTTCCCCAATATATCGTGTACCCTAATAAATATATCTGGGGTCAGAGAACAGAACAGCCACTAGATATAGAGGCCAGAAAATGGTGGCACACACACCTTTAATCCTAGCATTCCAGAGGCAGAGATCCGTCTGGATCTCTGTGAGTTCAAAGCCACACTGGAAACAGCTAGACATGGTAACAAGAGCCTTTAATCCCAGGAAGTGATGGCAGGAAGCAGAAAGGTATTTAAGGTGTGAGGACAAGGAAATAAAAGCTGGTTAAGCTTTTAGGCCTTTAGGAGCAGTTCAGCTGAGATTCATTCTGGATGAGGACTCAGAGGCTTCCAGTCTGAGGAAACAGGATCAGCTGAGGGATTGGCAAGGTGAGGTGGCTGTGGCTTGTTCTGCTTCTCTGATCTTCTAGCATTGACCCCCAGTACCTGGCTCCAGGTTTATTTTTATTAATAATACCTTATAAGATTCTGTAGCTAGAGTTTTCCTGCCTGGCCCACGGTCAGGGCAAATCTCTCTCACCCGCCAGTCCCACAGCCACTCAGACCCGATCAAGTAAACACAGAGACTTATATTAGTTACAAACTGTATGGCCGTGGCAGGCTTCTTGCTAACTGTTCTTATATCTTAAATTAATCCATTTCCATTAATCTATACCTTGCCACATGGCTCGTGGCTTACCGGGATCTTCCCATGCGGCTTGTCATGGTGGCGGCTGGCAGTGTCTCTATCTCAGCCTTCCACTTCCCAGAATTCTTCTCCTTGTCCCGCCTATACTTCCTGCCTAGCCAATGGCCAATCAGTGATTTATTTACTGACCAATCAGCAACACACTTGACATACAGACCATCCCACAGCAAGATTCGTGTAATACTGTCCCTCCCCACCACACCCCAATCCAGCTGCTGTGTTGTGAGGAGACTCAGGCAGTGCAGTGGACTCAATGCATTCTCCCCCAGACCCCCAAATTCATATGTCAAAATCTCAATCTCAATGTGACTGTGTTAGAGGTGGGGCCCTGGGGGGTGTTAGGTCATTACATCAGATCCCTCTTGAAGGATATATTTGTGCCTGTGTAAGAGGCCAGAGGGAGCCAGTAATGTGTCTACCACGTGAGAAGACAGCTCTTACAACTCTGAAGATGGTTGTTCCACACTCTGACCATGCTGACACTTAGAGATTTCCGGCTCACAGACTACGAGAAGCAAACTTCTGGTCTTTATAAACCATCTACCCTATGGCGTTTGTGTAGCAGCCTGAACGGAACAAAGCTCTGAAGACACCCATGTGGTATGGAACAAAAGTTTGAAGCAAACATCCAGTGGGAACTAAGGCTGCAGCCAACCACGTGACTGTATTTGGAAGATGGCCTCCTAGCCTACAGATGCCTGTCGATCCAGCCAGCAGCATCGTGAGAACGCCTAAGCCAAGACCTCCAAGCTAACCCTCTCCTGAATTCCTGACTTACAGAACATGAGATTAGAAATGTTTGTTGTTTTAAGCCGCTACATTTTATCATAAATTTTGCCCTCACACAGCAATAGTTCTAATATAGTTTTTTATTCCTACACATTCCTAGGGACTCCCAAGGATACTTAAGCTCAACTAAGAACCATAATGTTCCCAGAAGGCAGATATTTCATCTCAACCACCTCAAGACCAGACTGAGCTCACCGAGCCATATCAGATATGGCGCCTACCTTACTGTGAGATGACGGCGCCTAGCTACATAACCGTCTCCTCTGCCTCCTGCAAATAAAGTCTCCTGTTTCCCTTGCCACCTGCCATTTGCCTAAATCTGCCTTCAGTGTACCCAAACCAAACCAAAACACACAAGCAAACAGAAAACCAGTTCTCCGTAGGACTAGTCATGATCATCTCAGAGGGTTTAGTCTCCTGGCAAGTATACCTCCATCGTGGTAAAACTCTTAGACATTTGCAACCATTTCCCCCAAATGCAATCATATTGCCAAGATGGCTCAGTAGGAGGTGGTTCTGTCGTTACCATACTCTCTAACCAGAACCAATACTTCTCATCCACAACCAAGACACGGCACACATGTCTCCAGTCTAGCCCCCCACCTCTTTAGTAAATTCAAACAGTGTTATTAACATTGGTGTGGGGGGGGGGCGTGTTCATGGATGGGATTTTCTTGGTGCACATCGGGGGGTCAAAGGACATATTTGGGGTGTTGGTCCTCTCTTTCTGCCTTTACAAGGATTCAGGGGATTGAACTCAGGTCACCAGACTTGTAGAGTAAGCACTCTTACCCCCTGAGCCGTCTCACCGGCCCCTCCCCCTCTTTATAGTTGGTCACCTCCTGGGTCTTTATCACACTACCTCATCTTGGTTACTGTCATCCAGTCTATCCTGACTTGTTTACATTATTGAATGGGGTGTGTGTGTGTGTGTGTGTGTGTGTGTGTGTGTGTGTGTGTGTGTTGAGATAGGATTTCTCTGCCTCAGGCTGGTCTTGAACTCTCTATGTGGCCAAAGACGACCTTGAATTCCTGATCCTCCTGCCTCTACCTCCCAAGTACTGTACTCACTGGCCTGCACCAGCATGACCAGTTTTGTGATATTGGGATTAAATGTACAGTTTTGTGCATGTTGGCAAACGCTCTACCGCCTGAAACTCTTCCCCCAGTTCTGTCTTTGAATCTTGAAGAAATCACACTTCTAGTCTTTTTCTTCTCAAAAGGTATCTTTGCCCCCTTGTAAATGTATGGGTACTCAACAGTATATGGAGAATATGTATTGAACCCCAAATTCTTGTCAATCCAAACAGATCCTCAGTTAAGCAAATCATGTCAAGAAGTCTTCTGAATTAATCTAAATTTAAATGACTTTCTGATTGTTGTCATTTTAGATTATTTATCAACATATTTTATTGTGTGTAACATAGGCAAATCAAGGTTAATTTGCTAACGATTGAGACATCCAAACCTTAACCTTCAGAGTAACGACTCAGAAAGTCTAAGGTGATGAGAGAAGTTCTTTGATGGATGCACACAGGCATCCATCCTTTATCACCAACATAAATCATTCAAGTGCCTTTCCCTGAATAAGCAATCCCTCCAAGACGAGTGGAGCCTTTTCATCTTTTCAGGCTGCTTGGTGACAATGTCCTTCAATTACCCCCATAAAATTTCCTATCCCCTGCCAAATTGCACCACTTCCAACTGTAAGATATAATTACTTCTTATACTAGCAGCAGAGTAAAGTCAGGCAAACTTTTAACCATTTTTATCCCCAAGTACCTTATAGAACTTTGTCATGAGCTAGCAAACACAGTAGACAGCAGACAAAATTTTATTAAGAATTGAGTGAATTTCTGTAGAAAATATGTCTTCATATTAAATATTCATGATAGTCTTTGGTTATAGTGAGGGAAACTTTGTTTTACTGTCTGGGTAAGATGGCATCTTCAAACAGACAAGATGGCTCCTAAGAATATATCAATATTGGTTAAACTTTCATCTTCAAATTGTAAGCAAATTGTTTTCTGAAATTGTACATGGAGCTACCAATGCAAATTTGGGGCAACTGACTAAAATATCTACTTTTCTCATTGACTGCTATGATGGTTGGTTCATTGAGGCATTTTTCTTCTTGAGAGTGACCACACTAAGTAGTCTAGGATGGCCTTCAACTCAAGATCTTCCTGCCTCTGCTTCCCAAGTGCTGGGCCACCATGCCCTAGTACCATGTATCATCTTAACAAAGCTCCAGGATCCAGATATTTGGGGACTGATATATGGTGTAGAGATATTCTATAGATAATGGTTAACATCTACAGTTGGTTGGCTCTAAGTAAAAGCAGTTTTGTTCAACAATCTGGGTAGACTTCAGCCAATCATTGGAGGCCTTTGAAGATTGAAACTAAGGTTTCTGGGAAGGGAAAAACTCTCACTCAAAACTGTAGCATGTAAATGGACATGTTGTCAAACTGCCCTCTAAATATTTATATTTATACTTACAGATGAATACTAGTCTCAGGCTTGGTTAGAAGAGCTTCATTTTGTAGTGGGCATCAGTTAATGAAGAGACTGATAACTAGTCAAAGTGCTGAGAAGATCACTGTTGAGTGTTCAGCCCTAAATAAGACAGCTGTTTTCAAGACTCAGAGAACATCATGGAAGATGGGGTAGAAGAAGGTAAAAGCTGGAGAATGAGGAGGAGTACTATGAAGACAGGACATGGGCGTTACACTCACAAGTGAAGAGCAACTCTGGTTACCAGCATAAGACCTGCAGAAGACTGAGCCTGTTAACATTCCAGCATGGATGGGGGAGGGACAGATAAGAGTCTACCTCTGTCCAAGGAGCTCTTAGAAACTAATGGCTGTTAGTGAGGGGGAGCTGCTTTTCTTCAGTAATGGACCCTAATTAAACTCAGTGGGTCATAATGAAAATAGGAGGGGGATTTGTTGGAAGAAGGGGTCCAGAGGGAGGTATAGGAGAGGGATAAGAAAGGGTACTGGGATTGAGGATGATCAAAATACATTATATACATCTATAAAAAACAAAACAAAACTATAGGATGAAACTTCATTTGCATTTCCAGCCCACTAACATGCTGTCTAGACTTTGGACTTGCCAGGCCCATGAGTACATGAGTCAGTATCTCCACATAAATCCCTTTGAGTCTATTTCCCTGGAGAACTCTGATGAATATAGCTGGCATTCAGCAGGCATTAGGAAGTTTCCACTACCATATTTAGTGAGCTATTACACCAGCCAGTTGGCCCATACTCCCATGATGCAACATGCAGAACAGCTCTGTGCTTTGTTCCATACAACTTGGATTTAAATATGCTCACACTCTTCCAATATTATACAGAACCCTTTATCTTGGCTCCCCTAGGTTCACCAAATGATGTCAAAGACTAATATTTATGAAGAAACACCTAGTTCTGTGTTCACTCTACTCACAGATCAACCGAAAGTGTGTAGGACTCAGTAAAAATTTTGAATTCCCTGTCCAGCTTACTTCAGGACAATGAGTAGATAAAAAGACTGGCCCAGGGGTCCTCATCAGAGACTACAAGTAATGCTTGGAATGTGGGAGGAAGCATGTTTTGGAGTGTAAAGGAAATGCCTGGTGAATATTCAAGAGACTTAGATTTTAATTCCAGTTTCTTAGCTCATAGGGCTTGTCCTGAAAAGGTCTAATAAGAACCTGGAGCATAGTGATATTAACTGCAATGCTGTGTAAATGCACTATTCAAAGGGAATGCCCTGGTTCTAAAGATCTTATTTTCTTTGGGTAGGCAATATTTTTTTTTTCTGGGAAGAGAAATATGAAGTGTTCCCAATGAAAGACTTGGACAGAAGTGGGTTTTGTTTCTCTGGGACATTCATTTTATGTTTTCTTCAGGGTGGCCCTCAGGCTGACCAGCGATGTAAGTCAGGGCAAAGTGGCACAGACAAAATTCTGTTTAGAATTGAGTGGATCGGGGGCAGAAAATGTACCTTAAGGTAAATATGATGGCCTTAGGTTATCTTGGGGGGACAAAGCAAGATGACTCTCAAGGGCAACATCAGTGATTGTGAGTGTTACCTTGTCCCTGTGGTCTCCATGACAATACCTAAAGCCAAACACTGACCAGCAAGAATGCCTATTAATTTTTTTTTCTATGTGCTTTTCTGCTTCAATTCTTGTAGGGGTTATTGAATAGGTTGGACTCCAGGGGGCGCTAGCTGAAATCTCCAGGTTCTTGTGACCCCAGAGGAAGAGAATGAATGAGAGTAGGCTGATGATCCTTGGAAAAGACAGATGTTCAAAAGTCCTGCATCAACAGTCTCATAACGCTATCAGTCTTTACATAGCCCCTGCTTCCTCTTGAATTTGTATGCTGTGGGCTCTTCCTGTTTGTTCCATGCAGCCCTGGTGGAGACCATGTTCTAGTCTTTTGTTAGGCAACTTTTTCTTTCATGTGTCTATCTTGATGTCTCTTTCCACATCTCTACTTTCTAGCCACAATCTGACTTTTATGAGAAGCAGAATATGTTCAATTCAATACCTCTTATGGTATTAACTATAATTTTCAAGTTGACACAAGCTAGCATCACTAGAAAAAAAAAAAAGAGTTTCAGTGAGAGATTGCCTTCTTGGGTTGGCCTGCAGGAGATTGTCTTAACTAAGTGAATCGATATGGGAAGATCCAGCTCTTTGTTGGTGCTACCACTCCTTAGGCAGGAGGTCCGGAACTGTGTAACAGTGAAGAAATCAAACAATGCCAGCAAGGTAGTGTGTGTGTGTGTGTGTGTGTGTGTGTGTGTGTGTGTGTGTGGTGTTCATTTCTTTCTGTTCTTGACTTATTGACTGTGGCTGTGATGTGCCTAGTTATCTGATGTTCCTGCCTTGACTTCCCTACAACGATAGACTGTAATCCAACCTTACACACTGAAATAAGCCCCTTTATTCCCTATGCTGCTTTTTGTCAGGATATTCTATCACAGCAACAGAAAAAAAAAACCAAAACAATAAAACCAGAATAGCTCTAAGTGTTTTTTCACAATTATATACGGCTCTTAGACAGGATAGGTGACGGAGGAAAGTGGGGTCTGTGGAGAGCCACTTCCACTAGGCTAAGGATATGATCTTAAAACCTGGGGTTGGCCGGGTGGTGGTGGCGCACGCCTTTAATCCCAGCACTCGGGAGGCAGAGCCAGGCGGATCTCTGTGAGTTCGAGGCCAACCTGGACTACCAAGTGAGTTCCAGGAAAGGCGCAAAGCTACACAGAGAAACCCTGTCTCGAAAAACCAAAAAAAAACAAAAAAACAAAAAAAAAAAACAAAAAACCTGGGATCAGAGAAACCCATCAAGGTGATTCCTTGGCTGCTGGGACCATATTCCACAAGAAGAAGGAAGGCAGTATAGAGCCATTTTTTTACAGAGAGCTATCTACCGATAGATAGACTTTGAAAGGAAGGGAGCTCTGTTCACAAAGTGGGTGGATCAGGAACTTAGGTCAGTGTGAGAAGGAAAGGTTTCTTGTCAATTTGTCCCCATATTGTTAGCAAACTAGTTTTGACCATTTGGTAGACAGATAGGAAGGGCTTGGAGAAGGGGAGGTTAAGTTCTTCACCAAATATGGCAACCTGAAGGAACTTTTTGTTTGTTTTTTGAGACAGGGTTTCTCTGTTTAACAGCCCTGGCTGTCCTGGAACTCACTTTGTAGACCAGGCTGACCTCGAACTCACAGAGATCCATCTGCCTCTGCCTCCTGAGTGCTGGGATTTAAGGCATGTGCCACTACTGCCTGGCTTTTGAAGGAACTTCTTGTGTACTGTGGAAGAGAGAAAATGGAAAGCCAGAACAAATGGAGTCAGCCCTCTGGCTGAAGACCCATAGGCCACCTCTATGGACACTGGAAACGGAGAGATAGGCAGCCACTGGCTAAGGAGTCACTAATGTTAAGTCTAGTCCTCATGGTGCCACTAAGAATGTGTATGATTTTGGAAGTCATTTAATTCCTCTTATATTAGTTACCTTATCTAGTGTTTATTATTTTACATCCTGTATCTTCTTCTGGGTATTAATACATTTTATATAAAAAGAGAATCTCCAAAACTTAATCTTTTGGAAGAGTTTGACTAAACAAAATGAAAAATTCTTATCCTTCACACATTAATGTGTACTGGCAAGCTGCAAGATGCAGATAAACTATATAATTCTTTCCAGAAGGATCTATGATGAGATGAGCTGTGCATGGAGTATGCCAAGAAGTAGCAACCTAAGAAGTCTGCTTTGAGAAGCCCTAAGAATACACTTTATAAACCACGCTTTAATTTTAATATTCTCATTGTATAAAACTGGAGGATTGCCAGGAAATGGGCATTTTCCAGGTATAGAAGTGACACACTGAACTGGGGAACATTTTGTTTTTGTTTTTATCAGCTTCTCTGGTGGACATTTCTTCCTTTCTAATGGGGTCATCACTCTGTCATGCAAGCTGAAAACTTCAGGACACTTGGGGCAATCTTGACTCTCAGCTGTCAATCTATCCACTGCAAATTTGTGACAATTTATCCTTTTAATAGCTAAAAGTCTCATTTTAATGGACACACACACACACACACACACACACACACACACGTGTGTGTGTATATGTGGGTGATGTACTTATGTCCTACCGCATGTGTATGGATGTCAGAGGACAACTTTGGATACTGGTCCTCATCTCCCACTTTGTGGAAACAGGGCTCTTGTTTCCTGCCCCACCCACCAAGCTTGCTAGCCCTGAACACACTGGATCCTCCCGTCTCTACCACCCTTCTCTCTGTAGGAACGCTGGGATTCCACACGCACAGTCCTGTGCCTGGATTTCCCTGGACTCTGGAGATCCAAACTCAGACCCTCACAGCCAGTGCTTTAGCCACCGAGCCCTCCCCACAATAACTGGGGTTATTTTTGATCGTTGCTTTTACTTGTACTGTGCAAGGCTCTCCTTCTCAGGCGTAAATCTAATCAGATCACGTCCCTTCCGCATCACCTTCAAGGATCGCACGTGATGACAGAATACAATGTTAAGTTCTTCACCCTCATTTCTGGACAATGCCTAACTTATTTCTCTTTCCTATCTCAACGAGCCAGGTTTCTTGCTCTGTGGAAATGGTGTTATATCATGACTTTTCATCTCTGCATACTTTTCTCTCCTTGAGATTTCTACCTCTTATCTTTCCCAATTAAGGCATTCATCGGCAGCATTTATTTTTTTATCATTTGTATCATTCTAGACCCCACTCTCATGTCACCTCTTCGAAACGTTCCCTTGTCCCCAAGTGTAGACGCGAGTTCTCCATTCTCTGGGCTTCCCTTGTACATCTCTTATCTCATATGCTCTTCCTGGTATGGTAATCATTCTTTAGATGATGGGTTTGCTCAGTACAGAGGATAGTCAGTGGCCAGACTGGGCTGAACGATTCTGAAGCTCCTTCAGTCCCTCAGCTTACACCAGAGCAATGGAATGAATACGCTGATGGGCGAAGAAGCCAATGCTGGGACAAAAGAAAGAGCTTGACTGAAAATTAGCTGACCAGGAGATGGGAGGCAGGTTCAGTCTGCGTACATGACTGGCTAGGGAAGGGGTTCAAGGGCTTCTGAGAGTCAATGAGCCCAACAGTATCTTGGGCCTGGACTGTATCTTTTAAGGTTTTTAGTATTCTAATCCTACACTGTAGCATCACAGTCAGCACCTTTCTCATAGCTCCCAGTTCCGAACACAGGGCTCCATTGCTCTGACGCTTTAATCTTTCCCGCTCAGGGTCATCTTAAGATCAAGCTGGGAGATGCCTCCTAGGACATGGTGACATGTCCAGAAAGGAGACACTTACACTTTAAAACATACGGAGGAAGGAGAAGGAACTTAGCTCCGTTTTGATGGAGGCACCTTACAGGGAGCAGGAAGAAGAGGACTGAACAGGGTCCGAGAAGCAAACATACACACAGCCGATGGTTGGGCAGAAACTTACGTCATCTGTGTGTGCCAGCCAAGGACCAGCGAAGCTTGGATCCTGCCTTCCCATGGAGTCTTGGAGCTGTGGATGATTATATTCTCCAGAATGTCTCTCAGTGCCTGACAGAGGATCCTGAGCTACAAGATACCTAGGAACACTTGTAAAGCCTTTTAGCAAAAGACCTATGAAGCAAGGGCTCAGTTTCAGGACCTCATTCATTCTTCATTCATTCATTCATTCATTCATTTATTCAATAAGTATTTTTTATGTGCCAGGCAGTAACTAACCTAAACATGGCAGACACCCATCTCCCTTCAGTCTCTTTGTCGCCTCAGTCAAGCTCCAGGTCCTGAAGAGGTGCCATACCTTCAGTCTCCCACATCCATCCTGAGCCACCCTCCTCAGAGTGGCCCACTACTCCGGCCCAGGTGTTACGCATTTTTCGTTTGAGATCTTTCATCTGCCCTAAAACCCGACATTAAAAGGCACCTGTCCTTTGATCAAGCCCCCAAAGCCTTACTTTCAGCCCCAACCTATTAAGGCTGCAGAACAAGCCTGTACTGAACACAAAGCCCAGTGCACTCACTTGAGTATTATTTACCGTAACCTTCATGCAGCATGCCAGAAATACACAGAAGTCCCCAGCGCTCAAGGCTGGGAAGATGCAGCAGGATGATAAATAAGCCTAGATGATGATTTCAATGGATGGTAATTTCTCGCTTCCACGGAGACTCTACAAACACAGCTGTCAGAAGTGCATTGTGTAAATCAGATGCTAATTAAATTAAATTCCCACTAGAATCAAGGAAGCAAAGTATTTTGTCTTGTTTTCTTGCAAACTGGGCCTCTCAATCAAGGCAGCTGGGGCACCAGCGTTTCAGGTACCTGGAAGCAACAGCTGCAGTGAGGCGAGACGACCGCTTCCATAATTAAGTTGCCGTCAGGAAGAGGGAAATAGATGCTGTTCTTTATATCATCAGCCATGCTAAAAATGCAAAAAGCTGCTGGCACCAGAGCTGGACTGGGGAAGAGGACTGGGTTCTGATGTCAGTTTTAGCGAAACCATTTTGCTGCTCCGAGCTGTGCTTCCTCGCTTCCCTCCATCTCCTTCCGTATTTCCTTCGGCTTGCTGTTGTGGAGAGCTACCAATTGTCAGGTGACAGATTGGTTCCTGGAACCCCGAAGGGTCTAGAGGCATTCTCCATCCTTTGGTCTTTTTGAAGAATCAGGAGGTGGGACTCCAAGATCTTGGCATCTTCTGGGATTCAGAGTTCGGGCATTCCAAGTGTAAACTTTAATTAATGTCCTATCAACTCTGCTTTTCAGTCCTCAGCCCCACCTCTCTATGGAAGGAACCAAATTCACATTCCTACCCCAGGCAGCAGTTCTGAGAGTGTGACTAGAAATCAAAGGACATATAATCAAGAAAAGACTTGGAACTATTCCACAGGCACAGAATGCTGCCCAAATCATGCAGAGAACACAGGGACTGGAGCTTGAATAAGTAAATCATTCATGTAGGTTTTTAATGTATTTGTTCACTCTTTTAAACATTTACATTTATTTTATTGAGGGGAGGGGGACACTTCCTGTGGTGCTTATGTTGAGGTCATAAGACATTTGCAAGAGTCAGTTTTCTTCTACTCTGTGGGTCCCAGGTATCGAACTCGGGTCCTCAGACTTGGTGGCAAGCACTTTTACTTGCTGAATCGTTTTGCCAGCCCCATTTGTCCATTCTTGAAACATTTACTAAATACTTACCATGTGCCAAGTTCTATGCTGAGGGTACCAGGAAGAGAGTGTCTGCTATGAAGGAGCTTCCAGTTAACTGGAGAAGAAATAATTTAAAAAATCAACTGTAATAAGATGCAGCTAGACCAATTATGGAATCATTGAAATAGGACATGCAACATAAGGTAGTATCCTTTAAAAACAAGCAAATTCAGCCAGGCGGTGGTGGTGCACGACTTTAATCCCAGCACTCGGGAGGCAGAAGCAGGCTGATCTCTGTGAGTTCGAGGCCAGTTTGGTCTACGGAGCAAGTTCCAGGACAGGCTCCAAAGCTACACAGAGAAACCCTGTCTCAGAAAAAAAAAAGCTAACTGAAATTTTAAGTATTGAAAGTATTCTGGGGCTGGTGAGGTGGCTCGGTAGGTAAGTATACTTGCTGCCAACACTGACAACCTGAGGTAAATTCCCTGAACCCACAGAGTGGAAGGAAAGAACCAGCCCATGTGAGCTGCCCTCTCATCTCCACAAGGACACTGTGGCAAGCATGAGTGCACGTGCACATGTGCACACGCACTAATAATTATAAACACACGTTTGAACTCTTAAAGTATTCTGACTCCGCCACTCTTTCAACTGTCTCTGGAGTTTATGTTCCATACAGCATTCTCCATTAGTATTCTAACACTCTAAGTCCAAAAGGAAGATAACTCATGAGCGTGTGTGTGTGTGTGTGTGTGTGTGTGTGTGTGTGTGTGTGTGTTATTTGCTTTGCACAAGATACATCTCAGCAGAATGTAGAAATATCTTTCATGAATACAGTCTGATACCAATAATTGGTTCAAAAATACAAGTGTTACAATAGAGAAATGGGAAAACAAGCTCTTGTATCTATCTGCACAACAGAATATAAGCTAATGATAAAACAACCCCCCAACCCAACTACATGCAAGAAGAAGCATAAACCTCACATTCTGCTGAGTGAAAGCTTCAACGAAAAGATAGCATGCTATCCTTCACTATTGGACTCTATTAACATGCTGCTCTGAAACAGCCCAAATGCCATGTTGGGGAAATCAGTGCTTGGCCCTGGGAAGTAGAAGACTAGGACAGTAGGAGAAGGGATTGATCGGGACAGGGCTCAAGGGAACTTTCCAGGGTTGTGGCAATGGTTTCTATCTCGATAACAGTTTGGATCACATGGCTTATGTATTGAATTACACAGTGCACAATTAAAATGCGTGCATCTTTGGGGCCAGGGAGAGCACAGCCTGTAAAGTACTTGCCTTGCAATTACAAAGATATGAGAGTCACAGCCTCAGAACCGCTTTTAAAGAGAAAAAAGCTGGGAATTGTGATGTGCTCTGGGGCTGCAAAGACAGACAGATGTGAATTCTGTGTCCCAGTGAGAGACCCTCTCTCCAACAGGAAAAAACAAGTGGATGGCACCAGAGAAAGGACATCCAAGTCTGTCCTCTGACCTCCACATGTACCATGAACACACACATACAATAAGCACATAAATTGTGAATTTTTTAATACAAAGTTGACTGCAAATAGAATAAAAATGATATATTGAGCCTTAATTAATGACCCATACATTGAAATACGTAAGGGGAAATGCAGTGATGTCTGGAATTTATTTTAAATGCATAAAACAGTATGATTGATAGATGGAACAGATGGCTAAGGATATGATGTAGCAGTACAGTAAATTATTAATGATGGTACAGCTGGGGGGCATAAGGGTATTCCCTGAAGTGCTCTTTCATCTTGGTGGTATTGCTGAATAAAATTTAGGCATGGGAAAGCAACTTGATGTCTCTAAATTACTGGGTATAGAACCTGCTTACTGCTCTTTCTGGGAATGGTGCATTTTTCTGAGGTTATAAGATAATATCCACCACCTGGGATCCTGTAAGACAATGATTCCTAGTTACAGGAGCATAGAGAGACCCCCTTATTAGTTTTTGAAAATCCACATGTTATGGACACATGAAGAGAGGAAGTCTTGATGTATGTGCCTAAAGGAATCTCCCCAGGTACATCTTACATGAGCCTCTGCTATACATTCCTGCCACAAGGAAATGAAATTCTCTGCCCAGCAAATGGGTCCAACATAAAAAGCACCCATCACAACAGTTTTTTTCAGCATCCTTTGGTGTGGTTGGCAGTCTGGTCCTTGAATGGCAGTTACTAACTCATGACATGGAGAATGGCTGACAGGTTAATGGGGGTGAAGGCATGACAACCTCTTCCTGTTGTACCATCATCTAAGTTGGGCATGTCACAGGAGGTTGAGCACGACAGTGTTCAGACTCAGGATCTGTAACTCCATGGGAAAAGCAGTGCTTATGGGTGGCTAGCCTGACTCCTGGGGAAAATAAAGTTTCTCACTCACTCAATTCCCTCTTCATATCTTCCATTTCCTCTCTCCCGTGCCCTCTTCTTGGCTCCCCTGCCCCGCCCTCTCTTCCATCACCTTAAAATACAAACAGAATGACATTATGTCAATGTCCATATCTCATTTCTACCTCTTTCCTTCCACCCCAGTCCCTGGGAGGTCATTCTGACCAGCTCACATCTGTCACATCCAGGGCATCTACTGCAAGCACTATGCATACAGCAGGAGCAAAAATAAATTGAATTAAAGGAAGGTCGAGGTTGGTGTTGGAGGAGAAAAGTGAATGAGGCCTATTTTCTACCTCACCTAAACAGTGAGTAGAACTTTAGACCGTTTTCCTTGCTCTTGAATGGCCTGTAAGTCAAAATTTCAACATCAGCAACATTTTCCCCCTATAATTTTGAAGATGTAACCACTTGGAAGTAGTGGCATTTAGTAAGGTGATCTCACTGTGTGAACTGGCAGCTCTTTCCTACCTAGATTTATTATCTAACACTTGAAAAACAAGTCTTATTCTGAGTTGGTATTCTACAAGGACTAACTTAAAAGAGTGTATTACTCCAAGGCAGGAGTCGGGGAGAGATGGGGCTGGGATGGACAGAGATGTCAATCTGCATATGAAGCCTAATGGCAGAAGCTGTTTCCCATGGGTACATCATTCTTCTCTCCAGTGTCCCTAAGCACTGGCTACAACGATGGCCTTTGCCTAGGACTCAACCTGCAAAAATGTTACACCCACTTCCCTGCAAGTAGCTGTAGACTAATTGCTTGTGTTGAGCATCTGGAAATGTGAGCACAGGACTAGGGAAGAAAGAAGAGGAAAGAGGAAAAAGAGTAACTGCTCATGGGTCATAACAGAAGCAAGAATGGAAAACTTGGTTGGTGTGTAGCAGGAATCTTAACGAGTCTTATTAATAAAATCAAACCTGAGCCAGGTACTGGGTTGAACACTGGAAGATCAGAGAGACAGAACAAGCCACAGCTAACCTCACCTGGCCAACTTCTCAGCTGGTCTTGTTTCCTCAGACTGGAAGCTTCTGTGTCCTCATCCCAATGGCTCTCAGCTGAACTGCTGTTCGAAAGCCTGAACGCTTAACCAGCCAAATGCTTAACCCGCCAAATGCTTCTAGTTCCTGGTCTTCACGCCTTATATATCTTGCCTTTCTGCCATCACTCCCTGGGATTAAAGGCTCACTTCTTGGGATTAAAGGCGTGTGTCACCATGCCTGGCTGTTTCCAATGTGGCCTTAAACTCACAGAGATTCAGAGGGATTTCTGTCTCTGGAATGCTAGGATTAAAAGTGTGAGTGCCACCATTTTCTAGCCTTTGTATCTAGTGGCTGGCTGTTCTCTGACCCCAGATAAATTTATTAGGGTGCACAATATTTTGGGGAACACAATACCACCACATTGGTGGGCCAATCAGAGTGGATATAAGGTAGCATATGAAGAGACAAAGAAATGGATTTGAAGGAAGATCGCCTACTTTTAGAAAACAGAGGAACAAATGTATCCAAAATTAATGGATCCAGCTACTAACTCAGCACTGTTTACAGTGTGAGCTTTAGGAATACCAGTCCAGGAGGGTTTCATTAAAATACACCTGCGTGTCCAAGAGCATGCATGTGTGTGTGCGCGCGCGGGCGGGCGTGTGTGTGTGTGTGTGTGTGTGTGTGTGTGTGTGTGTGTGTGTGTGTGTGTGTGTTGTGATGCAAACAGAGGTTAGAGGACAACTTACAGGAGTTGATCATCTCGTTCTACCATACGGGTTCCAGAGACTGAATTCAGGCTTGGTAGCAAGTGCCTTTACCCACCTTGCTGTGCTCAGGGTGATGTTTAATAAGAAAAATCGTTACTATAGCATGAGGTTAAAGGAGACATTGAAGAATGTAAGGATAGCAGACATGTGCGTTAGTCCCTAGCTGTCCAGGCTGACAGAATGCACCAGAAGGGGCTCCTCTCACACCTCAGTGCTCAGAGTTTGTAGAGAAGGTATAACTCTGGCTTGCAGAATGGCAGAGGAATCAGCATGGTGGCATAGCAATGGAACTTTCTAGAAACCTGCTCTCTGAAACCCATTAGGAAATTCTTTTCCAGGTGCTGGAAAAAGTGGTGCATGAAAGTCTATCAGTGGAGGCACGTGGTTACAAAACCTCATGTGGGCAAGTGTAGGGAGCAGCTATTGTCTACTGGGTGCTGTTGGGTCTTTATCAAGGGCTGGTAATAGAGAAGCTGCGTGGACTGTAGGAGCTGAGTTCTGCAGAAGCCACACATGTGATCCAGAGCACAGGAGAGAGCATATCAGAACCAGGAGGGGAAAGCTTCTCCTGCAATGTCTCTCCACTTCCCTCTGTTGACAAAGGTTACTGCCAGCTGAGCAAAGGAAAACCCTAAAGAGTCCACATCCACTTTTACAGAGCAGGCAAAGATGGGTGATTATGGAAATGGGGGAGGCAATATATTGATAACTATCACAGGTATAGCATTTTGAGATTATGTGTCACTTATTACATAGTAGCTAATATACACTGATCATGTATCAGGCACTGTACTGAGTGCAGAAAGCTTTGCAATGGCTTATTTAAATCTCATGGATGTCTATGTGCAATGGGCATATGCACTATGGACATTTCTATTAGGCATTTTTTTTCTGTTGCTTTGATGTGATAAAGCACCATGACCAAGGAAACTTATAGAAGAAAGGGTTTATCTTGGCTTACGGTTCCAGAGGATAAGGGGCCATCATGTCTGGAAGCTATGACAACAAATGGTAAGCATGCCAGTAGGAATAAGAAGCTGAGCATTCACATCTTGAACCATAAACAACCAAGCAGAGCACTAGGAGGACTTTAGCTCTGAAACACAGCTCCCAGTGACATACTTCTTTCAGCAAGCCTGCACCTCCTAGACCTCCCCAAACAGTATCACCAACCGGGGACCAAATGTTCAAATATCGGAGCCTACGGGAGACATTTCTCATTCAAACCACCACAATGACAAAAAGCAACATAGGGGGAAAAGGTTTGTTTTAACTAACAGTTTGAGAGCGAGAGCCCACAATAGCAGGAAGGCATGGCAGCATGCATGCAAGTCTAAACAGGGTGCAAAGAGCAGAAGGCTGGCTGTGGTGGTTTGAATGAGAACGGTCCTGTAAGTCCATATGTTTGAATGTGTGGTCCCCAGTTGGTGGAACTGTTTGAGAAGGATTAGGTGGTATATCCTTGTTGGAGGAGGTGTCTTCCTGGCTTTGAGACTTCAAGACTCATGCCACTCCCAGTTAACTCTCTCTGCCTCCTGCTTGTGAATATGAGCTCTTAGCTTTTCTGTCTTCCTTTGCTCTGCCACTGTGGACTCTAACCCTCTGAAACCGTAAGATCAATAAGTTGCTTTCTTTTATAAGTTTCCTTGGTCATAGTGATTTGTCACAGCAATAGAAAAGTAACTAAGACACTGGCTAACCACATTTTCATACACACGCAGGAAACAGAGATCAGGAAGTAGTGAGACTATAAAGCCTCAAAGCTCCCCGCTCCCTCGCAGTGACATACGTCTATACATCATGGTGTTTTATCACAGCAACAGAAGAGTGAATGGTGACGGCTGCTCTCCATCCATCCCCAGAAGAGATGGAGACAGGCAGGAACTTGAGGGCTCCAGCTGCATGCTCATTTTCATATACCATTATAGCATTCGCTTGTCCTCATGAAGAATAATGCATTCCTTCTCTTGAAAAGCGTAAGAAGATTTGTCTGTTTGCTTATACATCAACAGAATGTTGGTGTGGGAATGTGGGTTGTGGCAGAGTGCTTGCCTAGCATGTGGGAGGCCCAATGTTTAATCGGCAGCACGGAAAAGAAAGTCAACAGAACCTTTTCATAAATCTCAGCTCTAGAATCCTTGAAAGTGCGAAGAGAAAAAAAAAAACGGAATTAAGACAAACTGTTGCCTACGGTAATGTGTAGTAACAGCAGCCTGAAGGAGAGACTGTGAAATCACTTCTAAAAGGAAACATACCTGTCCTGGTTTGGTCTCTGCTGCATCGTGGCCAAAAGAAACCTAGGGAGATAAGGGTCATTTGGCTTACCAACTACAGTCCATCATGGAGGGGAGGCCAAGGCAGGAACCCCAGAAAGGAACCTGGAGGCAGGAACTGAAGCAGAGGCCATGGAAGAATGCTGCCCATAGGTTCACACATTCATCTACCATTCTAATACAGCCCAGAACCATCTACGTAAGGATGATGCTGCCCAGAGTGGGCTGGGCCATCTCATATCAATTAGCAAGAAAATGACCCACAGACATACCTATAGACTGATCTGATACAAGCAATTCCTTAGCTGAGGTTCCCTCCTCCCAGATGCGCCAAATTGGCAACCAAGATTAGCCACCATGGAGCCTCAGGATTTGTACTCTGAATGTCCGTTGAGTGGCAAATGCTATTCCTGCCGACTTTGGTTTTGTCTACTGTGTGTCAGGCAGGATTCACAGTACTGTGAACTTGAACTTTTCCTGTTGAATTACAAGACAACAGCTGTTACTTCTCTACCCAGAGTGGAGATTCCCCAAGGGTCCTATTCCTTCCCATTCTGCCAGTTAGTTTCCCTGTCAGAAAGATGCTTCTGAAGTGGGAGTCCTTACTTTGTGTTCTTCTACCTAGGGTGAGTCTCCAATACATTTTGAAACTGATTTTCAAGTATGAATTTCAAAAGAAAGATGTGGATTAAATAGAAAATGTGAGAAGTTAGTTGGTAAATCAGATTCACTTAAAATTTGACTTTTCAGTTTTATAGGTATATACATTTACTGGTTCCATGGAAAGTTTCTTTGTCTGGCTCAAGATGAAAAGGTTTGCAGTGGGGTTCAGAGACAGCTAGGCCATAGTAGTTCTCAACCTGTGGGTCACGACCCCCACAGGGGTCGCACATATCAGATATCCAGCATATTAGATATTTACATTATGATTCATAATAGCAAAATGACAACTATTAAGTAGCAACAAAATAATTTTATGGTTGGGGTCACCACAACCATATGAAGATTATTAAAGGGTTGCAGCATTAGGAAGGCTGAGAAGCACTGCCTCAGCAGGTAAGAGGCTGTAGTGTTCTTCCAGAGGACCTGAGCTCGGTTCTCAGTGTCACATGGTCACAGTCTCCTGCATCTCCTGCTCCAGGGGATATCCTCTTCTGGACTATGAGATCACTTGCACTCACATCGCACATACCCACTCACTGGCACATGCATATACACATAACTCAAAGGAAAAATAACGTTTCAAAGTAAAAAGGGTTGCAGAGAACTGTTCTTTTTCACCACTCTGAAATGTACAATGGTTTCCCATCAATGGTCCTGTTAGGGGTGAATTATGTGTGATAAATTCTCGTTACATGACGGAGTCTTGCAGTATTTCTTTAGGTATATTGCCAAACAAAGACACAGAGTAAGCAGAAAGGGTGAATAGATGGAAAGATTTCTGACCTGTCTGTCTTGCTGCTGAAAAATCACTTCTCTGAAGGGTACGTGTCGCCTGGTAATTTTTGAAGCACAAAGCACATTATTTGTTCAATCATATGACTTTCCTTCACTAATTACAGCTATTCTGTATTTATTATATTCTGTAGTTATAAATCATTTTCTTCTCTTTCTCCCAAAAGACACCCTTGCTATATTTCTTAAGCCCAGATGCAATCATCTGAAAACACATTTTATAAAGCTCTGGAGCGAGGAATACAGTGGGGACAGATGATAGAATTGTGTTGTGAATTATTAAAGGCACCATGCATCATGGGGGATGAGATGAGAATTCAATTGGTAATTTAAAACCAACTCCAAAGAAAGGTACACACACACACACACACACACACACACACACACACACACACACGAGAGGGGTTAGGGAGGGAGGGAGGGGAAACAGGATTCTTTTGAGTGCTATTTTCAAATGCAGCATTGACTTGGTAGTTGGTGTAAATCTTTTTCTGACACAGCCAAGTGACATAATATTACAGAGTGGGCAAACAGTCCCTGAGCCTTTCAGCATGTATGTTTTGATTTTGAGAAGGGGAAGAAGTGGTGGCAGTTTTGCAATTTCAGACAGATTTGCAAGAACTTTCTCAGGGAACTCCAAGATGTTGGTTCTGCGTGAGTGGCTCCTGAAGTTGGTACAACACTCAGCTGCACCTGCTTGAAATTTTATTTTCTTCTAACTTATTTCTAAAATTATCAAACCTACAAAGAAGTTGAAAGAATCACAACAATGTGCATCTATGGATCCCCGTCTCCCTCAGTTCACCGGTTAGTCACATTTTCTCACATTTTCTTTCAGACATGTACAGCATCCATCTAAAATAAGCCACAGACCTTGGTGACTTACTCCTAAATACTTGAACAACTCCCTCCCAAGAGTGGGACCGCGTCCTCCATAACTATAATGTTTAGCATTGATTCAGTGAGATCTCCTGATACAGAGCCTAATCTCAATTTGCCTGATTGTTCTGGAATCTGATATTCTTGAGGCTGTGCTGATGGCGGAATTCTTCAGCATTTCCAGTCCCCAAATTGAGCAGTTCACTTAAACTGGCAATAAGTCTTCTTTACCCCATGCAAGGGACCAAGTTCCACCTGGAACTGTACAGTAATATTCTACCTCCAGCCCTCCCCATAGGATTTAAGGACCACAAATCAAATGATGCAGAGGGACTGTGGCCAGCCTGGAAGTCTTCTTGGGGGAAGCAGTTCTTTCAGCTCTGAGTGGCTGAGCCTTGAAGCTTTAAGGTGAGGAGTTTCTCTGCAAACTAGCCTCTACATTAAATGCCATCCATCTGTGCTGGATAGGAATTAATACCCAAAGCCAAGGGCAAGTCCATCTTCCCTACTATAGCATTCAAGGCCCTACTTGAAGTGGCTTCCATGGTTTTCTCCAAGCTCATCTCGTTCCCTTCCTTACAACTTGTTCTTCAGGATCCTCTGACAAATGATGGTCCCTTAACTCCATGGCCACTGCACCTATTTCTTCCGTCCAGTTGACAGTCTGTCTACTTTCTCCCCCCAGGACCCCCACAGTGCCTCCTCTGAACATACTTCTCTTTCATCCGAGTGACTGCTTCTCCTCTGGCTCCCACAGTGCCTCTCTGGGCTGTCACATCCCACTGCAAGTTCCAGACCAAAGGGGCCACGCGAGTAGAGCTAGGTCCCCTCAGTCCCTGGCGCAGTTCAGGCTGTACTGTGTGCTCAGAAGTGCTTAGGAGGTTGTCCCTTGTTGACCGAGCTGTCTTTTGTTGAGGCTCTAGATGCCTTGTCATTATGCATCGTTCACCCCCCATCTCATGCGATGAGTGGGCATAGTACCCATGTGACAGAGTCCAGACCACTCGAAGTTATTCTCAAAACAGAGTGTGAAGCCGGAAGTGACCATCCCAACTGTAAGATGGAGAAAGTGCATGGAGCTCATTGATCTGGCTGAGCAGCGGTCTCGGATGCCTGTGCTGCACTCCTTAGAGGTGGGGGGCCGGCCTTTGAGGGACTGATCCTGGTGTAAGCAATCAATGACGTTGTGACCATTGCCTAGAGAAGTGAGCAGGGGAGGTCATTTCAGGGAGAAGGGACAGTGTCACAGAGGCCTTAGAGTTATGAAAAGTAGGACATGAAATAATGCAAGCACGGCTAGAGCTATGGAGCACGAAGCCATGGGCCTCTAAGGTCTGAGCCAGGACCCTTTGGATTTTATTTTTATTTTCTTTTTTCATTTGTGTGTGTACTTGCGTGCGTGCGTGCGTGCGTGCGTGCGTGCGTGTGTGTGTGTGTGTGTGTTTGTGTGTGTCTCTGTGTGTGCGTGTGCATGTTTTATATGCATGTGGTTGCATATGCATTTATGTGTTTGCATGTTTTGCGTGTATGTGGTTGCATGTGTATTTGCGGGTGTGCATGTGTGCACATGCATGTGGAGGCCTGAGGTTGGTGTCAGGAATCATCTTCAATCACTCTTCCATCTAGCCCATCAAGTAGCTACTCTTGTTAATCAGCTCACTATGGGAATCCTGTCCCTGTCTTCCCAGGCTGGAATAACAGCAGGCCACAATACCCACCCTGCATTTACATGGCAATCCAAATTCCAGTGCTCATGCTGGCATGGTCAGTGCTATAACCACTGCACCGTCTTTACAGACCTGCTTTAGACTTTCAAGGTGGTTGCTGTTAGGGCTGGAGAGACGGCTCAGTCATTAAGAACACTGGATGCCCTTCCAGAGGACCCAGGTTCCAGTTCTGGCACCTACACGATGCCTCAAAATTGTTTGAATTCCAATGTGAAATTGTCAAAGAATAAAAATTTGGGGCTGGAGAGATGACTCAGTAGTTGAAAGCAGTGGTTCCCAGCACCAACGTAACTGCTAACAACTCTCTGGAACCCCAGTTCCAGAGGATCCCACCACTTCCTCTGGCTTTCTCAGACACTGCATATAACATGCTACACAGACATATGCAGGCAAAGCACTCATACACACAAAATATTAGCATAATTTTTAAAATTCAAGATGCTTGTTATTAACGGTTATGTCAATGGTTATAAACTGAGACTGTTTTGGGGCACCTTGAGATACAGATAACAAGCACGGCAGCACCTGGTGATCTGGACATGTAGATAGGAGCCTCTGAAGGGTTTTGAGTCAGGCAGCCTTGTGCCTTGTACCCATTTGTGCAGGCGAGGTGAATACACAAAGGGGGAACGCAGACCTGCGGTGTGAGGCTTTGATATTAATCACTGCCTTGCTCTGAACGGCTCCCCAAACAGCATCTAAGCCCTTTACCACCTCTCTCTTCAAAGGAGGTAAACAAGGGTCATTAGAGTCTATCGCGGCATCTCAGAACATGTAAGAACATTTTCCACTTCGGGTTGTTGGGCAAATCCCTACAGAGAATCCACCCCAAACAAGTTAATCAGATGTTATTATTTGCTCCACATCTCTTACTTCTGGGTACTAAAACGTGGGCTGTGGCCACCCAGCAGAGAGAAATTATCCCAGGCATGGGGGCCTTTAGTGAGCTTTCTAGGCAGTATACATTTGGGAAAAAATTGATGGATTCCTGATGTGAGTCTACATAGGAAGACTGACCCAAGCATAACAGAGCAGGTGGATTTTGCAGGCAGATGTTACTAAACATTCAGGCTTCTACATTGACTCTGTAACCTCAGGCAAGTTTTTAACCTCTGAGTTTTAACTGCCTTGGAAGCAAAATTTGGACAGGGAAAATGTGAAGTTCTATGACCTAAATGTCCCTGTCTCTCCTTAAATTTTGATGGTAAATCCTAACCCCAAAGGTGAAGGAAGGCATTAGGAGGTGATTAGGTCATAAGGATCATGGTAGTGGAACCAGTGCCTCCCTCAATAGGTTGGCTGGGGTAGGGAGAGAGAGGTCCATGAAAGATTCCCCACCCTGCCCTCCTATTCTGGGACAATGCAGCAAGACAGCAATATTCTGTGAAGCGGAATGTGGGGCCCCACCTGAGAAGGAATCTGCTGACACTTTGATGTTAGACTTCTTAGTGTCTAGAAATATGAGAAAGAAATTTTTGTTGTTATAAGCTACTGATATTGTGGTGTTTTGTTATAGTACCTGTGGTAGTTTGAATGAAATTGACCCCCATAAGCCCACAGGGAGTGGGGAGTGGCACTATTAGGAGGTGTGGCCTTGTTGGAGGAAGTGTGTTGCTGTGGGGGTAGGCTTTGAGGTCTCATCCATGCTCAAGCCACACCCAGTGGCTCAGACCACATCCTGTTGCCTTCAAGTCAAAATGTGGGACTCAGCTCCTTCTCCGGCACCATGTCTGCCTGCACACTGCCATGTCACACCGTGATGATAATGAACTGAACCTCTGAAAATGTAAGCCACCCCATTACATGTTTTTCTTTGATAAGAGTTGCAGTGGTCATGGTGTCTCTTCGCAGCAATAGAAACCCTAAGACAGTACCTGAAAGGATTAAGACACAAAGTTATTTCGAAAACATGCAATATGATGCATGAGAACACCCACCCCAGAGTTCAGGGCTCAGCAGGTACACCCAACTATCTATCCTACTGTTCCTGCATATATATACTCATTAATATGGTTTTTGTCCTTAGTCACCAATGGTCCTAAAAGTTCACATGCTCCAGAATCCCCTGGGTCACTTATGTCAAGAGTTCCATGAAGGACTATTAGAGAGAGCAGGGGTACAAGCAAGGAGTGTGTGTGTGTGTGTGTGTGTGTGTGTGTGTGTGTGTGTGTGATAAAGTATATTAAAGTGGTATGAAAGTGTCATAATGAAACCCTTTATTTTGTATAATTAACATTAATGAATTACAAATTAAGAAATCCCTGGACTTTCATATACATACATATGTACATATACATGTGTGTATGTATGTATAGGTATACACACATATGCGTGTGTATGTATATGTATAGATACACACACACACACACACACACACACACACACACACACACATCTTTCCCAGCCTTGTTACTGACTGACTGATTTCAGGGGAGGAGAAACAGAGTCTGCAGCTGCTGTACCCACACTACAGTTGTTCTCTACATGAGTGCCCCATCTAGCGCCCTGGGCTCCAGCTCAAAGAAGATGACAGGCAAAGCAATCACTTCACCACAACAAGGACAGAGTCAGCAGCCCGCAGCACCCAGGAAGCAATGCAAAGTTTGCCTCCCACAAAAACCAACCACAACTGTTATTCCAAGAGCAACACCTTAATCCAAGCGACAGAAGCCCTGAAAGTGAACTAGGTGGCCAGAGAAAAAGCAGCTGCGTTCCCAAGGGCTCGGGGGACAAAGACAAGAAAAGCAGAGTGCTGCTTAAAACTTGGAAGTTGGGAGCAATGTGGCAGTTCCCTCAAAGAATAGCAGTCCAGCCAGCTGTGGTCGTGCACACCTGTATTCCTAGTGTGGGTGAGGCAGATAAGGAGGCTCAGGATTGGAGGTCATTCTCAGCTACGCAATGGGGTTAAGGACAGCCTGGGCTACATGAGGCCCTGTCTAAAAACACCAAACAATTGATGTATGATACAGCAATTGAACTCTTGGATAACCAAAGAACTGAAAACAGAGACCTAAGGAAATCCGCACACCATGTTCAGTATTGCTTTAGTATAATCGTTCCTTGCCCTGCCCCATTTCTCACTTTTGGAGTAGGAAAGTTGACTCTTGCTGTACATTGGATGCATACAATTTGCCTTCAGATTTTACAGAGGTGCCAAGTTAAGAGAGACTGGTTGCATTGTTGGACTATGCAGACTCTTGGACGTAGACTGAATGCAGTTTGGATTATAAGATACCAGGAGTCTCTGGGGGACTCAGTGGAATATTATGACTTGGGTCTGACACACCCCCCCCCCCAACAAGCACACATGCTTAAACACTTGATTTCCAACTGTGTCACTGTTTGGGGAGGTTGTGGAGCTTATAGGAGGTGGGGCACAACAGGAAGAGGCAACCAACAAAAAAGCAGACCTTGAGATGAGGGCATGGCCCTTCTTCTGGTACTCTCTCTACTTGGTCCATCTCGATACAAGCAAGTTCACTGACCACAGCCATGAATTGCTCCTGCCACCATACTTTCCTGGCACCACCATGATAGCCTATAACCCAGAACTGTGAGCTAAATCCACCCTTTGAGGCCTGCCTTTGCCAAAGCGTTTTATCACAGCAACAGAAAAATGAACTGAGACATGTCTTGTCAACTCTTCTGGGGTTTCCACTTGAGTTCCATCAGCAATCTTTTTAAACCTTCCCCACTCAGAAGCCCAGAACCCTGATTGCAGGGGTCATCTTCTGTAGGGTGAATACCACACACACTCTATGAACTTGGACTCATCTTTTAATGCCTCAGAGTTTTAGTTTCACTACCTATGAACTGGAAATGTGGTCATACTGCATCTCTGTAAGAAGCAGAGAGAGAAGAATGTTCAGCTGGGTATAAAACCATCCAGGACTCTCAGAGAACAGTCTCTCCCACAATTAAGGTGATGGTGCACACCTTTAATCCTGACACTCGGGAGGCAAAGGCAGGCAGACCTCTGTGAGTTTGAGGCTAGCCTGGTCTACAGAGTGAGTTCCAGGACAACCAGAACTACAGCACAGAGAAACTCTATGTCAAACAAACAAACAAGCAAACAAACAAATGAGATTCATTTTCCCACATAGTTAATATAATCAAGGTAATGCTCCACAGGCACATCCTGAGGGCCCATCTCCCAGGTGATTCTGGACTGGATCAAGTTGATAATTAACATAACCACCACACTTGGTGAAGTTGCTCTGTGTGTGTGTGTGTGCGCGCACACACGTGCGTTTGCTTGGCCATCCTTGGAGCTGTATTTGTGGGAATGAGCACTTCAGTTGAGGTGTCCCTCCTCTCACACCTGCCACTTCCACTTCCATTGTGTTTCAAGGCAAGGTTTTTCTCTTAGCTCGGACTGGTCTCAAACTCATAATCCTCCTGCCTCTGACTCCAAAATGCTAGAATCACAGGCATGTGCCACCACACCCATCTCCTGGCACTTCTTGTGACCCACCACTCCTGAGGCAGGCAGACGTGGAGGACCTGTATGTCCTATGGCCAGCTCTTGGATTCAAACTTGTTCAGAGAACAAAAGCCTACCTAGCTGACCACTGCCATGCCAAACAGCCTAGACTCCAACCTTCTTCGCTATACCTGCTTGATTTTATTCTCTACAATATCCGTGTCAGTTACCAAATGAGTAAAGGCACATGTGTTTTATAAACAAATCATTGAGTACCACAACATGGTAATTATCGTTGTTGCTAGGACAGCAGAACTGGCCACTTTGCAGACTTCCTTGCTTGTGTGAAAGTCATTCAGAGTCATGTTGTTTGGGGACTGGTCACTAGGTGTTGCTATTTGACAGCAAATCTTCAACATTTTTCAGGCATCACAGTCCACGCACTTTATCTTTTTCCCACAAGTACTGAGATTTCTAATTGATTTTGAGAATTACCCATAGTGTTTCAAATTGATTCAAAGTCAAGTACAGAAAACAAGCTCTTCCTCTTGTTTCCTTTCATCCTCCTTTGATTTCAACAATCATGTTTCACAGCAGTGCCTACAAGGCAGAGCACATCTCAACCTGTACTTCATCCCTTGAAAAATATTTATTGAGCATTGTATATGTGCCCGGCATCGAACTAGGCGTGAACAAGGTGTGCTATATGGGAGTGAATACAGGAGTGAATAAAACAGACAAAATTTGGACCATGATCCATCTTACTCTGATAGCTGTCTTGGACAAGACATTCCTTTGTGGTGAAATTAACTTAAGTACAGTGAGATGTTTTAATTGTCATTTAATTTAATTTAGTTTTAATTGTCAATGTGACCCAATCTAGAATCGCCTGGGGAAAGAGTCTCTTAGGAAGGTTGACTAGATCAGGTTGGGCTATGGGCTCCTCTATGGGGGATTGTTTTAAGTGTTAATTGATGTGGTATGACTCAGGTCACTATAGATGGCCCCATTCCTTAGGTAGGGGATCCCTGAGTTTGGAAGTGTAGAGACAGGGATGACCAAAAGAGGCATGTCTATATTCATTTTCTTTCTGCTTTTGACTGTGGATGTGACTGGCTGCTTGAAGTTCCTGCCTTGACTTTCCCATAATGATGGACTCTATCTTGGACATATGAGCCAAATAAACCTTTTCTTGTCTAAGTTGCTTTTTTTGTCAGAGTATTTTATCACAGGAACAGAAGGGAAACTAGAACACAGACTTACCTTCCTCTATCCCACACTGGCTTCTGTAGCTTAAGTTTTCCTGCCTGGCCCACAGTCAGGACAAATCTCTATCACCTGCCAGTCCCACAACCACTCAGACCCAACCAGGTAAACACAGAGACTTATATTGCTTTCAAACTGTATGGCTGTGGCAGGCTTCTTGCTAACTGTTCTTACAGCTTAAATTAATCCATTTCTATAAATCTATACCTTGCCACGTGGCTCGTGGCTTACCAGCATCTTCACAAGCTGTTTGTCATCATGGCGGCTGGCAGTGTCTCTCTGACTCAGCCTTCCACTTCCCAGCTTTATTCTCCTCCTTGTCCCGCCTACACTTCCTGCCTAGCCAATGGCCAATCAGTGTTTTATTTATTGACTAATTAGCAACACATTTGCCATACAGAACATCCCACAGCAGGCTTCATCTCCAGTTAGCCACATAGCCCAACAAGTGTGGGTGATAAGGAATAGTGAAAACCATTGCTGATTCAAGCAAGACATTTCCCATGGAGGGACTAGCAGGTTATCTCTGAGGATGGGATGGGAAGCGTGGGAGGAACAGGAAGGCTTCTCTAGCAGATGCTCTCTGGAGACCCAGGGGCTGCTCCAGATTTGGAATCAGGGAGGGTAGAGGCTCACATTGTCAAGTCTGGCAACCTGATCTCAAATCTGAAGCAGTCCTCAGGTTCTCACCCCTTGTCCCTTAAGATACGGTCTGATCATTCATAGTGCCTGAGCTCCTCTGATTCCGCAGATGTGGGGGTTAGAAAGCCGTCTTTTTATCTGCTTCTGGAGTTGTGTTCATTGTTCTTCATGGTTATTTGCTGAGCCCACAAATATGATGCTGATGTCTGGGTTTCTCAATGCTCTGTAGGAAGAATGCATGCTCAGAAACACTGAATAACTCAGATTCCTCTTTGTGAAACACTGAAGTATTTCAATTTCTCTCTTTTCACCCACTCAGGAATTTTTAGTTTCAAAGTAATTTCAATAATGGCTGATGGGGGGGCATTATTATGGATGTTACTAGGCTTTGGAAATGCTTTTATGATACTTATTCCTTATATTTTCATATATAAATGTTAAAATGTCTCCATAAAGAACCAAATTGTACTTAAACTGTCATTGCCAAATTAATAAACAATCATAATCCAAAAGTAATTATTATTCTCAGTAATTATAATGACAAATCTTCGTGTCTCGAGATTTGTTCTACACGAGAATAATTGTAACTCAATTATACTTCAACTACCTGAGTTGTTAGGTAATGATACTCATGAATGGTAACACCATAGGTATTTAACAAACACCATTTGATTTTTATCATGATCATGTTAAAAACTGGTGTGGGAGGATTATGGTGGTACACACCTTTAATCCCAGTGCTGGGCCACAGAGGCTAGAAGATCTCTGTAAGTTTGACAACAGCTAAGTCTTCATAGTAAGTTGAGGCCAGCCAGGGCTACATAGTAAGACTCTGTCTCCAAACAAAACAAGAAAACAACAAAACCTCAAATGATACAGGAAAAAACAAAGAAGGAACATCAATTATTCACAAAATGTTTCTAAACAAAGGAAAATTCAAATTATGGTTTAAATAATGGTAAAAAAATGAAGCTAAAGGCAAAAAAATTAATTATAGATTGATGTTCATTCTTTTAGTTTACAATCAGTGAAATTCATGCGATCTCTGGTTCCAGAGGTTGCAAGGAGCTGGAGGTGAGCAGGTACCTTAGGCTGGTGTCATAGTTAGCTTCAGTTGTTAACTTGACATACCTGGGGATAAGGACCCTCAACTAAGGAATTGCCTCCATTGGATTGGCATGTGGGTATGTTTATGGGGATATTTTCATGATTGCTAATTGATGGAGGAGATCCCAGCCCACTGTAGGTGGTACTATGTTTAGGATGGTGGACCTGGGTTATGTGAGAAAGGTAGCTGTAGCTAGAGTTTTCCTGCCTGGCCCACAGTCAGGACAAATCTCTCTCACCTGCCAGTCCCACAGCTACTCAGACCCAACCAAGTAAACACACAGAGACTTATATTGCTTACAAACTGTAAGGCCATGACAGGCTTCTTGCTAACTGTTCTTATATCTTAAATTAACCCATTTCTATTAATCTATAAGTTGCCACGTGGCTCATGGCTTACCGGTATCTTAACATGTTCCTTCTCATCGTGGCGGCTGGCAGCGTCTCTCTGCCTCAGCCTTTCACTTCCCAGCATTCTCTTCTCTGCTTGTCCCGCCTATACTTCCTACCTGGCTACTGGCCAATCAGCATTTTATTTATACAGAGTGATATCCACAGCAGGTAGCTGAACGTGAGTCTGGAATGAGCCAATAAGCAGTGTTCCCTGTATTCTCTGCTTCAGCTCCTGCCTTGACTTCCCCTGATGAGGGACTTGTAACCTGTAAGCCAAATAAACCCTCTCTTCCTCAAGTTGGTTTTGATCAGTGTTTTCTCTTAACAACAGAAAGAAAACTAAATGATAGTCTTGGATAGTGTGGATTTCTGGAGAATATTCCCATAAATCTTGTTCTCTAATGAGCTGAGCTGGGTTGGACCATACATTTGAAAGACTTCAGAGTATGCTTTGCCAGTAACAGGTTGAATCTGCTGTCCAGTTAAAGTTTCCTAAAATAAGGGAACCCTCACCAGCCTACAGCAGTGAACAGAACCCACACTGTGTACAGTGGTGTTGTGCACAGTCACGAGACATACGAGAACACTTTGCCAGAGTAGGGGTTAAGAATCCTCGTCGGTGAGCAGAACTCAGAAAACAAACAAACAAACAAAAAAAAACAAACAACAAACAGCCCAAGAGCAAAACCTAAAGTGATTCCCACATGGCTGAAAGGGTGGGTGGAGGGCAGGGCAGGGGCGATGATTCTGCAGCATTAAACTAGGAAATGGCTGTCCAGGAGCAGAGCCAGCCAGCCATCTCTGGAAGATAGGGTGTATTGATTGTAAATTCTCTGAGCTCAATTTGCCAGAATTGATTTTTTTTTTTTTAAAGGCAGGGTCACACGATTCATCCAGATTTAGAATCTCCACCCAAGGCCTTTGAAGGTGAAACTGCTTGGTATGGACTGAAGGTGGGCTAATACTTCAACAGACATACAGGAGGTTGAGAGAAGGAGATGGAGAAGAGGAAGAGAAGCGGAAAGGGGGGAGGAGGAGGGAATGGACTGGACCCAAGTGCCGAGTCCCTAGCTAAAGGCAGGGTAAGAGTTCATCATTAAGGTAAATTGACCTTACTGGGGCAGTGAGGGAATGAAGAAAGGACAGACACACAGACACAGTACAGACAAACTGGGACTGGCTGGTCTGGACTCTTGGATGGAGGAACCTCAGCACCCTGGAAGTGCAACCTGATTATTATAGTTGAACAGGGAGGCGAGGTTATTGCATACAGCTGAACAGGGAGGCGAGGTTATTGCATACAGCTGAACAGGGAGGCGGGGTTATTGCATACAGCTGAACAGGGAGGCGGGGTTATTGCATACAGCTGAACAGGGAGGTGGGGTTATTATATAGAGCTAAACAGGAGGCAGGTTTAGCTAACTTCTTAGGAGCAGCTCTGTTGGGGAGTCTGAAGATTGTAAACACCCAGAGGGAGAAAGCTCAGTGAATGCCAAATTCACACTCAGACCCAAGGAGGGCCTTATCATCTCTCTGAGTCTCACTAGGGAAAACTTTGACATTCTCATGGAGCTGAGGCCTTGGGGTCCTTAACATGGCTGCGCTCATATCAAAACAATACACATTCATTCCCTACAGTGGATCATTTTTCAGGTCCTTTGGCCAGATGGTATTGTGTTCCAAAGTAAGGCTTTTGTTTTTGTTTTTTGGTAAGACATTCACTCAATGCCTAAAGGATCCTGGGACACTTGTTACATTGGAGCAGCTTCAGGAATACAGAGGGGATGGGAAGGGAGAAGAGGATAAAAACAGGGACATAGCAGCTCCAGGGAGGTAGGGTGGTGCAAAGGCTTGGAATTGTCTGGCAAATCAAGGTGCTCATGTTCCAGTGCCTCAACCCACTCCCACTGTTTCCTTTCACTATTTCTTAAAATGTTATTTTGTTATTTTTAAGTGTGTGTGTGTGTGTGTGTAAGTGCAGATGCCCATAGAGTTACAGGAGTTACAGGTAGTTGTGAGCTGCCTGACGTGGGTGTTGAGGATAGACATTGGGTCCTCTGGGAGGCACAAGCTCGTAAGTGCTGAGCCGTCTCTCCAGCCCTCCTTGCCTCATTTCTCTAAGGCTTCCTATTTTTTTTTTCATAGAACATTTTCCACAGGAATAAAAATGGGCCTTGGAGGTCCGTGCTAAAGAGATTTTCAGCTAACACCATGGTTGTTAGTTACTGTCACCAGGGCCGGGAATAGGGAGGGTATGAGAGGCCTGACAATTACTTTTCTTGAGTTTGCCCAAGGACCTAGCCTCTTGTGGAATTCCTGTCCTCACAGCATTAGCAGTAACTATTGGCCTATGTGTCAAAGGTTCAATGATCACATTTTAAAAATAAAACTGTCTTGAAGTAACTGGACAAGCTGAAGTGTTCTTACTTACGTGGATCATGGAATGGGGTGTTAGAGACTACAATGACCTCCAAGTAAAGGTACTGATCCTCATTTAGCTGATAGAGTTGTCCTCTGAGCTCTACATGTCCTGTGGCATGTGTAAACTTGCACTCACACATGCATATCCACATATCCACATCCACATATATCACAAACACATACACACACATACCATACGCATACAACATATACACCTACACACATCTTCCCACATACAACAGAGAGAGAGAGAGAGAGAGAGAGAGAGAGAGAGAGAGAGAGAGAGAGAGAGAGAAATAAAATACTCTCATTTAAATGTCATACAAAAGCTCTATCAGCTAGTCGCGGTAGCTCATATTTATATCCCAGCGCTTAGGAGGCTCATGGAGGTTTGTTGTGATTTCAAGGCCAACTGGGCTACACAATGAGACCCTGTCTCAAAAAAAAATTATGTGCCTTTGGGGCTTTAAGAAAAGAGAATAGGGGTCTGGAGAGATGGTTTAGTGGTTAAGACCACTAACTTCTCTTCCAAAGGAACCAGGTTCAATTTCCAGCACCCACATGGTGGCTCACAACTGTCTGTGACATCAGTCTC